>NC_143158.1:27292530-27496872 GCF_041381405.1 Jatropha curcas
CAAAGGGCATGAGTAATCAACATCCAGCACCTTTTAGGCTCTAAATGTTAATGGAAAATGGAGCTGTAAGTAACCCTAGAGAGCCATTAATTGTCTAGTAGTGGCTGTTTGTTTTGTCACCGTTGATACGTAAAAGAGAGGGCTTTGGGATGAGTTAAAGCTCCTCTTTGTTCGCTGAAAAGAGGGTTTTATATTTGCTAATTTATGTATATATATCTCCTACAAGCTGTATTGCAAAACTAAAAGGTTTCTTGTCAGCCTCCCTTTGGGACCACAAGCCCAATTCTTGGCTATTGGATCTTCTCCTAAGCCCACAATATACCAGTGGTCCTGCTTAGTGCTTCCCCATTTTCCCTTGTGTTATACCACTACAATTCCCTTATAACATAACAAGTTTTTATAGTACAACATAATATAATAAAATACTTTTTTTCCTTTCTACATGTGTCTCCAGTGATGGTGCCATAAATAAAAAGTAGTTGGGTTGAAAAATAATTGTAAAATTTGAGGCAAAATGGAAAAATTCACTATTTTATAGATAAAATTAGAAACTTTTAACATTTTAATGGGTAAATTTTTAAAAAAAATTTTAGGTTACACTTTGTCATTGTCTCTAATTAACACCAGATATGACATTCAAGTTATGAATTCCTGACCTCCTGTTGGTTACAACATAAAATTATTTTTGAAAAATATTCAAGCATATATTAGTAAATTATATTGCAATATTTAAGACTAAGCATGTTATGATTTGAAAAAATTTTGAGATGTCTAACTTTGTTTTTGAATTCAATCAAAAGGAAAGTGATAACCATGCATTAAACCAATCCATGATATGAGATGTATAATTTAATGGCCTGGAAAGCAAGAGGATGAAATTATTATATTGAGAAAGAAAAAGTAGAATTAGGGGTTAGGATGAGGGGGTTGGACTTTTAGTAAAAATGTCAGAACAGTAGAAATTATAAGTTTTGTTGTGCATGTATATGCACGTCTCCATTGTTGAGCACTTTTCAGAGAATATACAGAGCTTTGAAGTAAAACACTGTCAAGATCGTCCTCCCCTCTCTGTCTTATCCTTTTTGCTTTCTTTTTAGTTTTCCAGCCGTTACAATGCTTCGTGTCAACCCTTTCATCTCTCAACTTTACCTCAATATTCTCACACAAACGTGGAAAATGTTACACCGCTCTTGTCTTTTCACCATTTCATTATTATTATTTTTATTATTATTATTATTACTACTACTTTAAACAAGTTTCTTGAACCAGATCGATATGCCTAACATGCATATGAAGGATCTTGACCAGAATCATCTTGTTTCTGCTCAAGTACCCATTGGAGAAAATGGAAAAGAGAAAAGGAGAAATGGAAGGAGAAGAGGAGGGAAAGGACTTAACAGGAAAATATCATTACCAAATGCTCATCATCTTTATTCAAGTAATGGGTTGTCTTCTCGTTCTTCATGCAAAAGCCTCATTTTTCATAAAAGGCCTGGATATGGACAGCTGGGGACAAAGTGCATGGTTAAAGCTAACCATTTTCTTGCTGAGATACCTTATTCAGACTTGAGTCAATATAGTGTAAGTTAATTACACCTTTTTATTGAATTAAATTACCCTTTTAGCTTAAAGACTATTTTTTATTTTTTTGGTTATGGTTTTCTATATATGGTGCAGGTAGAAATAAGCCCAGAAGTTACATCTCGTAAATTGAGCAAAGCTATTATGACCCAGTTGGTTAAACTTTACAGAGAAACTGATTTAGGGATGAGATTACCAGTTTATGATGGTAGAAGAAACCTATACACAGCCAAATCACTGCCTTTTACTTGCAAAAATTTCACTATAACTTTGGTTCATGAAGATGAGGCAACAGGCAATATCAAGTAATTTATCAAGCTAATTAATTGTCGCATCTGTTGAGTTATAGTTATATATAATTTTTTCTTTTTGTTTCTGTTTCTGTTTTGTATATTGATATTGTTGTTCTTTTTCTTTGGGTTAACTGCTTTAGGAACAAAGAATTTAAAGTGACAATCAAGTTTGAAGCTTTCGCTAATATGCTGCCATTAAGAGAGCTTCTTTCTGGAAAACCGGTTGATACCCCTCAACAAGCAATTACTATTATTGACATTGTATTAAGGGAATTTGCAGTCCAGAGGTCAATTCTTTATTTATTTTCTTTGAGGTTTTTCATTTCATCTTTTGCAAATGGGTTGGAAATTATTTGTTATATACTTCTAATCCTTGCATATATGTGCTCATACAGGTATGTGTCAATTGGAAAGTCTTTTTATTCTCCTGATATCAAGAAACCACAGCAACTTGATGGTGGCTTAGAATCATGGAGGGGCTTCTACCAAAGTATAAGACCTACTCAAATGGGATTGTCACTAAATATTGGTACAGAGGAATTGATTTGCTTCTTTTAAAAAAAAAAAAAAAAATTGTACATATCAGTTTATGTATCTATAGAAATATTGACATTCTAAATTTTTCTTTTCTAGACATGTCGGCAACTGCTTTCATTGAACCCGTTCTTGTTATTGAATTTGCTGCTCAAATTTTGGGCAAAGATGTGTATACAAGGCCATTGTCAGATGCGGACCGCATTAAGGTATTAAACTGATTAGTGCAGATAGTGAATGGAAGTTGATTAGAGATTCAATTTTCAATTTAGTCACTTTATATATTTGTGGAAATAGTGTGTTTTGATTAAAATAGGAGTGACAAATTCATATCTTGCACAAAATTGGAGGCAAATGTATCTATACTGCTGTAACTGCTGTGCACTAATTACCTCCAATCGTACATTTTTACTTGCCAAGAACCATGAATTCTTCTTGATAATTTTTGAGAGTTTTCCCTGCCATTTGCTATTAATAACCTCAATTTAAGGATCAGAGAGAGAATATACATTTAGTGATAAGAAACTAAAACTCATCAGTGATTGAATCATTTAGGTAAAGATTGGCACAGCTTTCAACTTCTTGGCATCATTAAATTTCCTTGGCCATCTTTAATTGTGATGGTTTTTCAGTATAGCCTATGATTTCATTCGTGTATTTGTTAAATAATTCAAACTGAATCAACAACCAAGTCTGTCATTTTGCTACGCATATACTGAGAATTACAATTTCAAAATAATTTTCCATAGAAAACAAATGTTCAATTGATATTTAGCCTGTTATAATTATTTTTTGTTAATGTTGCAGGTCAAGAAAGCCCTTAGAGGTGTCAAAGTTGAAGTTACCCACAGAGGAAATGTGCGAAGGAAGTACAGAATTTCTGGATTGACCACACAGCCCACACGTGAGCTAATGTAGGAACAGTATTGAGTTTTCTTAATCCTAAGTGGTTTTTCTTTAACCTTGTCAAACATTTTGTGAATTAGAAGTTATCTTTTGCTTATCTTTCCATTTTAACAGCTTCCCTCTTGATGAGCATATGAACATGAAATCAGTTGTTGAGTACTTTCAAGAGGTGTATGGCTATACCATTCGATATCCCCACCTGCCATGCCTTCAAACTGGAAACCAGAGGAAGGTGAACTATTTGCCAATGGAGGTATGTTCTATTGATATTGGTTCATGCATTCTGTGTGATATATCATGTCAGGTTCTATAAGCTTACATGAATATATTTTTAGGCTTGCAAGATAGTCGAGGGACAAAGATATACAAAAGGGCTTAATGAAAAGCAGATTACTTCTTTGCTGAAAGTTTCATGCCAGCGACCCCACGAACAAGAATTGGACATTTTACAGGTTTACACAATCAATCCTCTAATTGTTTAGTGTTTCCTTGTTAATGGGAAACACAAAAGTGAATATATTATGTGTACACGAGATATAGTTGGTTGGAAATTGTACTAAATTATAGAGTAATGTTCTGTTCTTTGCGTAGCTAATCCTTCTGTATAAAGGGCTAATAGTGGTAATTTTTATGTTAATGTGTTGAAAGATAATGTATCTTGCTAAGTTTGAAAAGTGATAATTGAACAAACCGATAGGGCCAGTCTTGAGGCTATCAAACTAAAAGGTTCTGCACTGTCTGCAGACAATTCACCAAAATGGATATGAAGAAGATCCTTATGTGAAGGAGTTTGGCATTAGCATAGATAGCAACCTTGCATCAATCGAGGCTCGAGTTCTACCAGCTCCATGGGTACAATTTCAAATCATTATCGCATTTTATGTTCGTCTTCATGCTGTTAGGCCTCATTTATTTTGTGTCACTTGCTAATAGCTCAAGTACAATGATACTGGAAAAGTAAAAGAATATCTGCCTCAAGTTGGTCAGTGGAATATGATGAACAAGGTTAGTTTAATACATCACAAATGCATTAACCAAATAGGCATTTTACGAAGATGCTGTTAACCAATTAATGTCAAGAGGAGTATTAACTACTTATTTTAATGCAGAAAGTGATAAATGGAAGCAATGTAAGATACTGGGCTTGCATTAACTTCTCTCGAAGTGTCCAAGAAATCACGGCTCGTGGTTTTTGCCAGCAGTTGGTCCAAATGTGCCAAATCTCTGGCATGGTAAAGCTTCTTGATCTTTCTGTAATGACCAGACAATCAGATTGATTAGTGTTGTAATCATTATGTCCAATAACCTACCTGCATTGCTGTCATTGCAGGATTTTAACTGTGAACCTGTGATTCCAATATATTCAGCAAGGCCTGATCAGGTAAAGAAGGCCTTGAAGTATGTGTATCATGCTGCTGCGAAAAAACTTGAAGGGAAAGAATTGGAGTTACTTATTGCCATCCTTCCAGACAACAATGGCTCATTGTATGGTATGTGATTACATGTTGCTTCTAATTGTCAATTCCTACAGATAAATGTGACATATATTGGTTACATGTTAACAAATTCCTAATTGTTAAGTCCTTACTTCTAATCCAAATCAAAAGGAAATATATGAGAAGTATATAGTAAGGGGATGAACTGCATTTCAGGTGATTTGAAACGAATTTGCGAAACTGATCTTGGATTGATTTCACAATGCTGCCTTACCAAGCATGTTTTCAAGATTAACAGACAATACTTGGCAAATGTTTCACTCAAAATAAATGTTAAGGTCAGTCACAATGTATGTTATTCTATGGCTTTAGAAATCAAAAAATTCCAAGAGAAATTAATTTGTTCATTTCTTTCTTTTCATTAACTTCTTTTAGATGGGCGGAAGAAATACGGTGCTTTTAGATGCTTTAAGTTGGAGGATACCCTTGGTCAGCGACATCCCAACCATAATTTTCGGGGCTGATGTAACGCATCCAGAGTCCGGAGAAGACACTAGTCCATCAATAGCTGCTGTAAGCCAATCAAGTCAAAATTTCTATCTTAAATCCGTGTCTTAGTTTCGAAGCATTATTTTTGCAGGTTGTAGCCTCCCAAGACTGGCCAGAAGTTACAAAATATGCTGGATTAGTATGTGCTCAGCCTCATAGGCAAGAACTTATTCAAGATTTATTCAAAACCTGGCAAGACCCTCAACAGGGAACAGTTTCTGGAGGCATGATCAGGTAATATATACATATACATATACATATATATATTAAATAGCTCCTCCCTGCGATTTTTGCACGGCTTGCAGTGCTGCTTGTTTAGCCACATCAGCACTCTCATTTATAAAACTTACCGATGGTACTTAAGTTGTGTTACTGTAGGGAACTTCTACTTTCATTTAAGGAGGCAACTGGGCGAAAGCCATTAAGGATAATTTTTTACAGGTATTGGTATGAGAATTTATGCAATAATAACAGTTGACTATATTCAAGTAGCAACAATAATTGAAGAAACACTGAGTACAGAAGCTTACAGTGTAATTTCTTTTTAATGCCAAATTTTGATTATACTTTCAGGGATGGTGTCAGTGAAGGCCAGTTCTACCAGGTTCTCTTATATGAACTTGATGCAATTCGAAAGGCTTGTGCATCACTAGAACCTAGTTACCAACCTCCAGTAACATTTGTCATCGTCCAAAAGCGGCATCATACGAGACTTTTCCCAAGCAACTATAATAACAGAAGTAGCACTGACAAAAGTGGAAACATTTTACCTGGTATTTCTTTCAATTTCTTACTCTAGCCTTTATAGTGAAACAAAATAGCCACTAGCCAATGCACTGTAAGTGAATTTTATGCCTGAATCATAAAAATACTAATCAAAACAATAAACTCTTCTAGCTCTCTCAGACCATACTGTAGTAATTCAAGATCCTTCGAAAATTATTAAACTAAAGGTGTATAACTTTTGTTTCTCAATGTAGGTACTGTGGTGGATTCTAAAATATGTCATCCGACCGAATTTGACTTTTATTTATGTAGTCATGCAGGAATCCAGGTATCTGCATATGGGATGAAAATATTAAATATTTACAACGAAATTATATGTATATCCCTTAAAGAACTTGGGAACTGAAAGGATAGGTTTGAGTTAATATAAAACATTTATCCACATTGGTACTGAAAATTGACAGGGCACCAGTAGACCTGCTCATTATCATGTGCTCTGGGATGAGAACAACTTCACTGCAGATGAGATTCAATCTCTAACAAATAACCTCTGCTATACGTACGAAATTCGGTTCTATTACTTCTCTAACGATGGTTGAAAAATAAAATTTATAGTTTTCTAATTAGGTTCATCATTTTGTGACAGGTATGCTAGGTGCACTCGGTCGGTTTCTGTAGGTAATTTCTCTAATTATTGAATTATCAATTTATTAAGTTCTTGATTTCATCATAAGAACAGATTAACTAAGTTGCATACATATTAAGTGGTATAATCTTTGTTTAAACATGCAGTGCCTCCTGCATATTATGCACATCTAGCAGCTTATCGAGCTCGATTTTACATGGAACCTGATGCGCCAGAAAGTCCTAAAATGCATTGCACACGAACAGCCAACGGATCGCATGTCCGCCCACTGCCTGCATTGAAAGAGAAGGTGAAGAATGTGATGTTTTACTGCTAATTAAGTTCAGAAATGACTGAGTACAGAAGATTAATAAGGGGAAAGTTAAAGAGAAATAGGATTTGTACATGAAATTGTATTGTTAATTAGCTTGTATTTTAGAATGCACTGAAAATTTTGACCATCTACTGATCAGTAGTTATCAAAAGCAGACATAGTTTAGATTTTCATTAGCTTCTAAGTAATTTCTATCATTATCATAAATTAAAAATCAGTTAGAAAAATCATAATGTGAACATGAATTTCTTAGTGTCATGGCATAATCACTGAAGCTTGAAAAAGGCATGTATGAAATAGACATGCATCAAAATTATTCAACTAAAATTAATGACAAATGGCATGCGAATTAACTTTGATGATTAAGACTAATATTTGAAGTAAATAGCAAATTAGCGAAATAATTGAAAGGCAAATACATTAAGTAGGTCCCGTTTTCATACATGTATAATTTTTTGTAGAACTCCTTAATTTGTTTGATTTGATGGTAATATTGAGTCCCAGTCCAATTATTTGCAATTGAAGTCGCATTTAAGTTTATATATTATAGGTGTGTCCCGGTACTCTTTCAACGAGAGTGATATTTAAGTAAAATTCTTTCAATAGCGGATTAGCGGCAACTCCATTCCAGATTTCAAACCTTAAACTTAACACATAAAATTTGTCTGGAGACGCAATATATTTTCTGCTGATATGACGGCTCATTGGTAGGGGTTTGCAAAACCACTGACTGAATCAAATCGAATCGAAAATTAAACTTATCCATTTCGGTTCAGTCAGCATTCAAGGGAAGTTGCTTTTGTCGGTTTATTTGGTTTGAGCCGAATTTATAATTTGATACGAGTCGGTTTTATAAAAATTCATCGATTAGACTTAAAATCAAATCGATATGGCAAAAATCGACCAAAACAGGTTGAACCAACTATTTTGATTTGAGTCGATTTGGTTCAGATATCAATTTCGATTCGATTGAATTTATCATCCTACGACTTTAGTTTTTATCTTTTGGATTCGTTTTGAACCGAACCAACCGTTTTCTAACTCCTACTTATTGGTGATCAGGCCCATACATTAATATTCATTTTGGACTACTCAAATTAATTATTTTTCCAAATTGTATTCTTTTTTTTAAAAAAAATTAAAAAATAAAGAATAAAACAAGACTCATTGCCTTTTTTTTTTTTTTTTTTTTCCCATTATATGGATCGCATGAGATGTCGACGTCATGTTTGGTTATATGTCTGGTCTGTTAAAGAAAAATAATTGGAAAGGTGAGGGAATCGTATGGGTCATCTCTCATTAATCAAAATTTTATAGTCTTCAATAAGGTAGATTGGTCAACATGTCAAATTGAAATGCTTTACATATCAAGTCTGGCCCTCATACAGTCATATCCTTTTAGTCTTCTTTCTTGGCAATATCATGGAAAATTCTTTCTTGGAAATTTTTTTTTTACTGGGAAAATTTATTATTTTGTAAAATTCTTCTACCAATTTCTTATTTAAAAATGTTTCTATTATTGTAAGGATAGCAATAATTATCAGAATATATAAAATATTAACAACAGCGCATACACTCCTTACAATATTGACATTGAATTGTTATCTTGCTAATCTTTTTTGTTCTTATGATCTTTTAGATGTATTTTTAATATTGTGATAATTCGATTTGATCTCAAAGGATGGCCATTGTATTACTATTTGGATTTGAAAAGAAAAAAAAAACTAATAAAGTATTTGTAAAATAACAGAAAAGGAAATCAAAATAAATCATTTGATAACATTGAGCTCTTACACTGCTTTTGGTATAAATAAATTCAAAATATGAAATTAATTTATAAATAAATTATTTATTTACGTTTATTATGATTAATTTAAAATATGTAATTCAATTGAATTTCACATAATTATGTATGATATAAAATTATAATTGAAAATTTATTTGCTTTTATTTTCTAAAATATCATTGAAATAGTAATTTGATAAAAATAAATAATAAATACCAATCATATTTATATTATGCTACATAATTTTTTACATTTTTATTAAAATAAATATATAAAATAAAAATAAGATTAATAAAATTCTTGCACTTAATTTGGTGATCAATATATATCTCACTTGATTTTTTCTTCCCTTAATAGTAAAAAACATGCTAAAAAATATTTAAAAAAAGATGAAAAATATTAAAATAAAAAATAAGAAGAAAACTTTTTTTTGAAAAAATAAATTTTCTAAATGAATTTGATAAAATATGATAAAATAAATAAGTAAAATAATTAAAAAAAATCACTTTGTAGAATGAGAATGGTAATTTTATGCGTTGCTTAATTTTATAATTCATTTACAAATTTTATATATTTTTATAAAATTTGGTGCAATCGAAACATAAATAAGTTATGAATTGAGCTTCAAAAGCTCAAGTTTTTATCATAATTTCGCGAATTAAACCTGAATTTGTTAAAGCCTTCAATGTTTAAAAATATTATTCTTGGAAAAAATATAGGATTAGATTGTTAAACGGATAAAATACAAGGACAAATTTATGGATTTGAAAATAAGAATAAATAAGTGTGGAAAAATTAAACGGCCAGGATGGGTTGAGACAGCTAATGGACCACAAAATTAGGTAGTGGGACCCGAATGATAAAATGGTTGATTTTTATTGGATCCAACCTCAGAAAGAGATACCACTGTCGACACGGGCATAAACATGATTCTACTTGCGTACCCTGCTTAGGTGGTCCCTACTTCCTTCACAATCAAACCCTAAAAGCCTAAGCAAGATCAACTTACCATACAAACCATGTCAATTGTCAAGCTGTAAAACATTCATTCACCCGTCACTTTGCATATCACCTCGTGCACTTACTTATAAATTTTGATAATGATATTAATATTAATAATTTTTTTACTTTTTGATTTTTATCAATAAAATATTACTTTAATATATAATTGCTATGACTTTTAAAATAATAATTTTTATAAATTTTAATTTTTTAATGAGTGTCTAATTAATCAAATTTTGTGAGTTTAAATGTTTAATAGATGTATTTTTATAAGTTGAAGTGTTTGATAAGTCAAAATAAAAGTTGAGGGTGCTGCAAGGTTAAAATAATAAAATTCATGTCTAAATTTATATATATGTGTGTGTGCACACGCACTATTTTCTAATAAATAGAAGGGAAAATAATTAATTCGTCTCGGAAATTTGACTAAACTAACTAAGTCACCCAGCATTTTTGTAATATTAGTTAATGGTTCTCGAGGTTTACCACTGTCAAACCACGTGGTCTTTCTGCCCATTTTCTCCAGATTTTTTCGTTAAAATCTTTAAAAAAGACTAAAATACCCTGAAACTCAAGAAGGGTAAATAATTAATTTGTCCATGAGATTTAACCAAACTAATTAAGTCATCCCTGTAGTTTAACAATATTAATTAATGATCTCTGAGATTTACCTATGTCAAACCATTTGGTCATTTCGTTCATTTTCTCTATATTTTTTCCATTAAAACCTTAAAAAAAAAAAACTAAAATACCATGACATTTAAAAAGAAAAAAACTAAACTAATCTAGGTTAGAATTTCCATTTGTCGTGGAGGGAAAACAAAGAGTCAGGGATATATCGATTAATTGATATTCACAAAAAAAAAAAATGATCAACATAATGTGTCACTTTACTGTTTTGAGCCACCAACAAAAAGATAAAAAACAAAAATATACATCGAGTTAATTTCAATAAAAATAATAGGCATTTAATTTTAGGTATCAATATTCAAGAGAACAAGTTTTTTTATATATTCCATTACAACCTACAACTAATGAAATGAAGGTAGGACCATAGGAATAGTAAAGAATATTTTAGAAAAAAAAAAATCACCGTTTTTACAGAATTTCAGTTGTAAATTTGAGAAGACTTAATTGTCATTTCGTTATAAAGCAAATAACCTAAGTTAGTTTAGTCCTTTTTCTTCTTAATTGTAATGATATTTTAGTCTTTTTTTAAGGTTTTAATAGAAAAATCAAGAGAAAATAAATAGAATGACCAAATGGTTTGACGGAACTAAACTTCAGGATCATTAATTAATATTGTTAAAATGTAGGGATGACTTAGTTAGTTTGATCAAATCTCAGGGACGAATTAATTTTTACCCTTCTTAAGTTTCAGGGTATTTTAGTCTTTTTAAAAGATTTTAATAAAAAAATTTGGAGAAAATGGACGGAAGGACCAAATGGTTTGACGGAAGTAAATTTCGGAGACTATTAATTAATATTGCCAAACTGTTGAATGACTTAATTAGTTTGGTCAGACCTCATGAACGAATTAATTATTTTCCCTAAATAGAAAATATATCTAATCAAATAAAAATGATAACTATCTAATTTTTATAGAAATAAATTAGAAATTGTGTTCTAATTTCTCATACATAAAATAAATATTATTAGGTGAACGAGGTCAAATAAATTTCTATCAAATAAATCTAACTATTTATCATAAGTTAGCTATGTTATTATAATTTTTTTAGAGCTCTAGTTTTCAAAACCTAACATTTTCTCTTTAGGTTGTACAGATTGCTTGAATTGAAACGGATTAAACCAAATAGATTTTGATTATTAATCGAGCTGAATTGATTATATTAAAAAATAAAACAAAATCAATCAATTTAATTGAAAAAACCAAATTGAATGCTTACTCCTAAAATGTCACATAATTAAGTAATGTTATGTATCACACAGTATTAGTTCGGTACAACGGACGTCCCAATAAATAAAGAGGGATAAACCTCTTATGTGAATAATATATATTATACTATATTTAAATATGGGAATGGGAGAAATATTGAGATTTTCGATATCGTCCTTAATGAAATTTAGATTATCCTAAAATAATTTTACTCATGGTCAATTAGAAAATTACATTTTATTAGTTGATTAAACATTTTTAATTTTCTTAATTTTTTCATATTATATTCTAAATATATTTGACTTGAAAGAAAATAGTGTTTATAAAACTGAAAAAAAACTAGAACTATATATTTCTATTTTGGGTCACTTTTGAGGTTTCAAGAATTTGTGTGTATATGCGTACATGCATATATTCATTTTTGTAATGCATTGGGTAAGTAATACAGTCACTATAGCCAAAGTAATTATCATTGTCAATTCAGATCATTTGTTCATTTTTTTCCATTACCAATCAGTAAAAAAAATTTATTATTATTTTTCATTATAGTTGTATATAAATATTGATTTGGCTTGATTTTTATTTTGAGCACTTATTAAGGTTTTAAGAATCTACATTTATAAATTAAGAACTAAATGATCAGGTCTAGAGATAAGGTTGAATTTTATTTTGAGATTATTTTATTATAAATAAAATTGGATTAAGTATAGCATTACAACTAGCTCCTACGATAAATTTCAATACGAATTAAGCAAATGTATTTAAACAAATAATTTATGCTTTAATATTATTTAGAAAAAAAAATTAAAATAATCAAAATATATAACAAACATAACCAATGTATAAGTCACGTTATTAAAAAAAAAAAAAAAAAAAAAAAAAACTAATATCACTAAAATTTGGTGATAATTTTGGGGACCTTCCACTGTTCTACGTAGAAAAATCATCCAAAGACACATGATTGATTGACATCAATATTCATTTATTTTTGGCTATGACAACATGTCTTTAAATTAATGGACATGAGAACTGCAATTCCTTTCTGTTTTATTTTTTCTATTATTTTCACAACTAAAATGACTTTTTTTTTTTTTTTTCAATTTATTATTTCTTTCGTTAAATCTTTTAGTTTGAAACTTCTTTTTGACACGACTTTCCTAGCTACATCAATTGTCACGTCATCTAGAAAGGGACATCATAAGATGAAGGAAAATGAAAAAGTCTTAATTTGAATATTTGATTCTGCAATTTATAGAACTGTATTTATTAAATATTTTGATTTATAAAATTAAATTGATAATGTTTATTTATTAGATAATTAACTTTAAAATCATATTAATCAGTGGCGAAATCAGAAAAATAATTAGCAGGGATAGAAAAAAAATTTTAAAATCTAGAGGGGGCGATCTCAAAAAAATAACTATTTTATAAGTAAAAAATAATATTTTATATATTTTATGAGATAAATTTTTTTTAAAAATTAAAATTAGAGGGGCGGCCACCACCACCGGCCACCCCCTAATTCCGCCACTAATATTAACCATAAATCAAATTGATATTTTTAAAAAAAATTAAAAATTTTAAAACCATTGTCACTAATATTAATATGTTTTTGAGATTTGATGGTTATCAAAATTTTAAAACTTTAGAGACAGACACATTATGTTTTTAATAAAGTTTGAAATGCTATAAAAATTTTTATATATTTTGTCTCATTTTAATTAATTAACATAAAAAGGAATCTAATCTTTATATTCTTTTTATTAAGATGACAGGATTATAATAATTTTGCTAACCAAATAATTGTTATTATATAATAATGGTAAGTAATTTTTTTCTCAAAAGAAAAAAAAAAGTAATTTGAGACAAATATTAGTTTCTCATATTTTTTTTCTTAAAACACTTTGGTTTGGACGAAAATTAAACCATGAATTAAAAAAATCAAATCAAATTGGACCGAAATGGGCATGGTAGTTCTTATTTTCCATTGGTTTTGAACTGAAATCGTTTAATTAAACATTAGCGTTTAATTAATAATGACGTAATATTAATCTTAATTTAATTTTTGTTGAGATTATATAAATTGGAAACGTCGTTATTTCACAGAAAAACTGAGACAGGTCAGGGACAGCTAGAGTATTTGCAGTTGCAGGAAGAGTTGCTGTGAACGGGACAGATCTTTTGATGCATGTGACCACCTTTCCCTACTACTGCCTAATTATTACGGAGAAAGGGTCCCGACCCGTTGCCCTTTTTTGTATACACAAATTTGTAATTACACCTGTTCAAAAAAAAAAAAAAAATTGTAATTACAGTATTACACTCACACACACACACACACTCTTCTTTTCTTGTTAGGCGCACATTGAGTCTTCCATTTTTGTTCATGCAAGCTTTACATGATTTCACATTTTTTGTGTGCTTAATTTAGGAAAATTGATTATGAGCTTCATTAACTCACCAAAGTCACTTGTAGCACTCATTGAAAAGCAGAGGTTCAGTGCACGTATAGCTGTATTGCTCATTATAGCTATTCCTTATTTGGAAAGTGCTAGGTAACCCTTACTACCAACTTGCAATCCCTTTCTCTTTAAGAGTCTAATTTTCACAATTTTCGTAAGAATCGAATTTGTATTTTCATTTTTACGAAAATAATCGAATTTATATTTTCATTTTTACGAAAATTAAAATGTCCTATCATATCAATCATTATTTACAGGATTTATCATATTTTTTATTTATGCATACAATTAAATTAATAATTTGTATTTTATCGAGTAGGTCCATGTCCTAATTTTTATATCCAAACTTGCCCTGGACCCTGATAAAGCTAGGAAAACGAAAATGGCATAATCTCCAAAACCATTTTTCTAAATTTTTTCCTGCGTCAGATTAGAGGTCCACATCATACTCTAATTAAATATCATTTTAAGCAATTAAAATAAAAAAAGGGTTGCCGTCGCAGCAGTACAAGCAAGCAAGAAGATGTTTTGATTAATTAACCCCAAAAATTAACCTACATATATTGAAAAGAAAAAAAAATTTACAGCGCGACACCATTATTACTGATTATCCCAAGAGGGGAACCTGAGCCGCCGCCATCAGCCACAGCTTCCCAAGCCGAAGCTGCAATAAGAGGTCGGCTGTGCCAGCCGAGAGTCAAGCAACCTTCGTTTTCCTCCACACAGTACCCTTCCGATGAGAACAGAGTCAATAACATACTCGCTTGTTTGAACGCATTTGAACCCAAATGCAATGGCCTAAACCCAGCTGCTGTGAGCCGCGATCTCCATTTTGCCAATGGCTCATGCCGTTCTAGCCGAGCTGATCCCTCACAGCTTACCACGTTGCATATCTCTCTCTGTATGTACATTTCAGCTAGGATTTTCTCTGGCTGAAGCGCGCAAGCTTCGAGCGAATCGAACATTGTTGAGTAGTAATATAAGGCTTCTGTGAACCGGTCCAAAAACCCAGGTTGGTTATGATATGCTTCTTGCTCAACAACCGTCATGATTTTTGGATTCAAGTTCCGGATCCAATTCAGAACCATATCGATTGCTGAGTTTCTAGGCGGGTCGGATCCTAGCAATTTATGTAGTTGCATGATTGAATTGACCGCGACGGCTTCCTTGGGATTGACCTGCAACATCCATGGCTTCACATCCTCCAGCCGCGAAGCTGCTACCCCTCGGAAAGCGAATCGGACGTGTACCGACCTAGCTAACTCGGCGAGTCGCAACCCGATTTCTCGAAGCGAGTCTCGGCCGTCAGGTGATGGGGGACCAATGCCAGTTAACCTAAGCAAAGGGGGTCCACCGGGACGCAAAGCCAAAGCCTGTATCAGCGCCGGCCACTGCAGTCCATGCATCAAATTAAAATCTACTACGTGCACGCAATCATGACCGTCAAAAGCCTCCAGAATCGCTTGATTGGCAGTGAAATGAGCGAATTTCAAATACGGACAAGCCTCGTAAAAGTGATGGTACAAAAGCTCATTTTCGTAAGCGTAGCCAGAACCAACACCACCAACAGAACCGATCGGACCAAAAATACGGCGGCTCAAAGCATCAATGAAGCAACCGGCCACTTTACCGATTCCACAGCCGGTGTTAACACGCGTTAATAATCCCTGCATATCCTCGATCAAAGAGCCGGCAAATGCAAGCTCGCCACGTTGGATGTACTCTGCACACGTCATCAACATGTGGACGAGCCTTATCGCTGTATCTTCCTCCAGAGCAGTGACGACCCTCAACTGATTCTGTTGTTGAAGTTGTTGCTGCTGAGATATACACTGGTTTTGCTGGGCCGCCGCAGAGTGTTCAATCCCCCAAGAATTATCGAGAGCCGTTGAATTGGGAATGAGATCCGACAGATCGGAGGGGAGAGAAGGCAGAGGCTGAGATTGGTTAAGCTCGGAGAGGAGCGAATCGACCCACGAGGAGAGATCAGAGGGGTTATAATGGACGGCGTCTGAGGCAAGAAGGGAAAGATGTTGAGAAGGCGAGTTAAGCATGGCAGTTTCTAAGCGTTCAAGGCGTTGAGCCACATGCCGAAGCTCCGAAGATCGCACTTTGTACCCGGCTCCGGCGAGTAAGCCATCAATCTCGGCCGGCGTTTTGGTGATGGAGGAGGATGAGCTGGGAGCGTTGCCGGCTGACGAATCGGAATCGTACGGCAACATAATTAGCCGATTTTGGGATTTGTTTTAAAAGAAATTAATTTCTCTCACTCTTCACAGACTGTAGTTATGATTAGAGAGGGGAAATGGGTTTTTGTAGGAGGGTTTGGTTGGTCATGGAGGATTTTAGACTTTAGAGAGAGTGGGAGTGTGTGCGAATATGCAGTGGAGTCGACACTGAGAGAGTGAAAAAGTGATACTGATGGGCGAGGAAAGAGAGGTGAAGATGAGTTCTGTGAGAGAGAGGGGAGAGGATGACATGTAGTCATGTACTATGTACGAAAATTACGAATCATCAAATATAAATTACATTTTTTGTGCTCATGCCCACTTCTTTCTTTAATTTATTTTTATCCCATCTTTTCTTTTTGCCTTTCAATTTACTTCAAGTTTTATACTTATAAAGGATAATCAATAATTATCACATAAAATTTAAAAATAAAAACCTTCTATTTTTATTTTTTATTAACTCAAGAGTTACAAGTACAATTCCCTCATGCAGGGACGATTTATCCATCCACCCATCAACTCAACTAATAAAATATTTTACTGAATTGATATAATTTCTCATCATTTCTTGAAAAAAAAATATATAAATAATTTTTAAAAATATTGATTTTGATTGGTTTAGTTTATAACTTATAGACCAGACATATTAAAAGAATTAGAATTCGCATACATAATTTAATGATAACTACATACAAAATTAACTAGCTAGACCCTAATTAGTTCTAATTAAGTGAAAGTAGTTTCACTTATTCATCTTATTTCTTCCAATATTTCTAATGATTTGAGCCCATTTACACTCTAACATATTCCCTTTACCTAACATAATTAATTCAGAATTGTATGAGAAGGTGTACTTTTGTCATCATGACATAATAATTGTTTATCCATAAAGCTTTGTGATTGAATTTAAAAATAATTAATTTTTGGTTAAATAAATAAATTCACCTCGACTTTACAATTTTAACCTTATAGCACCATAAACTTTGCAGATCCTATCATGTACCTAAATTCATAATTTTGGTAATATTACACATCTTTCGACACTAATATCAATAATTTTAGAGTTTTTATCTTTTATTTGCAATATATCGACTCGACATATAATTAGTATGACTTTTGTAACAATAGTTTGCATAAATTTCAACTTTTCAACGAATATTTAATTGATATAACTTTGCAAGTTAGAAATATTAGATCTTATTTTATTATTTTTAGTAGGAGGATGCAAATGAAGAAAACTTTTAAAACTGTGGGTGTAAGTGAAAATGAAATGGCAACAGCAGGTGTATATAACAAGTAATATCAGTTGATAGCGAACATTGTATTAACTTATTATTATACTGAAAATGACATTTTAACAGCATTGAAAGCGCTAATGCTTGATTATCAGAAAATCAACAGGATAAGTTTTTTTTGTGAGTGTAACTATTCTTACAATTATGGAGCTTTTTTTAATTAATATCTTCAATCCCAGCAAAGGTAAGTTAATTATTAAATCAAAAATTTTAAAAATAAAAGGAAGTTTTTAGAGTTGATTACATAATTGCAGTGATAAAAATGACTCAAGCTAGTCATTAATTTTTGAGGCTAGATACGTTGAACCTGAAACTACTTACTTATCCAAATTATTTAGTATTTCTGTTTTATAATATTTATTATATTTATAATTTTACATTCTTTAAAAAATCATTAAATTTGTCTAAATTATAATAAATTACTGAGTAAATTGACTATATTACCCTTAAAAAAATCATTAAATTGAAGTAATAATCATTAGTCATGTACAAATGGCAAATACGGAAAAAAATATTTATTACTTTTTGCAATCTCAAATGTGACTAGTATTTTGGAACAAATTATTTTTCAATTGTGACAAGTATTATGAAAAGGAGGTGGTAATAAATAACTCTTAAAAGAGTATAATTCTAGAAGAGTAAGTTTTGATTTTTAACTATTAATTATTCTCTCCGTTCCTAAATATTTATCATATTTAAAAAAATAATGTGTTCTAAAATACTTGTTATATCTATGGTTTCAAAGATTAATAATGACCAACAATTATTATTTCAGTTTTTAAAAAATTTGATGCTTGGATATATTCAATTAATGTTCATATAGCCAATTTATTTAATAATTTATTGAAACTTATAAAAATTTAATGATTTTCTTAAGGGACGTGAAATTTCAAATGTGACAAGTATTTAAGAATGGATAGAGTACAAATTATAAAAGAGCTAAATTTAAATTTAATTTTTCGATTTGAAATTAGACTTAAAGTATTATTTTTAATGAATCAAGTTTGAATTCAATCAAGCTCAACTTTCATAATATAATGGGTTACACAGTATGTGACGATTGATAAAAACTTTTATGGTTAAGATGAATCGAACTCGAGACATATGAGAAAACTCACTACACCACACCACACATGATCGACACTAATTTAATTAGGCATCTGTCATAACCATCAGAATCTGAATTGACAAGGGAAAGGGCCCCTAAATGTAGTAATTAACTTTAGGTATTTAGCAAAAAAAAAAAAAAAAAGATTCAGCAAATTGTTAGGTAAGCAGCTGCTAAGAATATTCGTCAGTAACACACATGTCACGTATAAAATAACATATACTATTAATTAACAAGGCCAAACCCAAATTGTTCATAAATTACATAATTAGTCAGCATTAATTGAAGTTAGACAATAATTAATGAAAGATTAATAGTTATTTAATAGTAAGATGAAAACTACTAACGGCCATCAAGCACACATCAACATTAACCTTTAATTAATAAAATAAAAATGAGAAAAAAATCCTAATTAAAGAAAGAAGAAGAGGAACAACTATTGTATGTCATAGGCCTCGTGTGGAGGGGAATTTTGATTTCATTTAGCAGTTCAACGAGTCAATAAATAAATAAATAAATATATATATATATATAAAGTATATGGGTTGGGTCCACACATATAATTCTCTGTGGTCCTCAACAGGTACAACCATTCTTGTGAGACTGGACATTAATTTAAGTGCCTGCAAGATTGTGTAATGAAATTTCACTGTGCATTGGATCTCCTCTCTGACTTACATGCAAAATTGTGAAAAGTAAAATAAAATAAAAATTTTCTCTAATCAAGGAGCCTTTTTTTTTTTTTTTTGGAAAGTAATATAATAAATATTCATAATTGAAGTTTGTGGTAATTAAATGGGATTTTATTATTATATTAATGCAAGAATCTCACGTGCTCATGCAGGATTCTTTTTTAGTATACTGTTTACTTATAAATCCGATGTCTTAGGAAGCCAAGAAATCTTTATTGGAGACAGAGGATCAAATAGAGTCAATCAAAAGTTGTTGGATGTTAATATCACTTTGACTTTATAATATATCTACTAGTAGGATATTTTTACTTTTTTTTAAGTGATTTCTTTTAATTCGGACGTTACAATAATTATGTTTAATAGTCTTCTATAAGATGCTGATTCTACGACTTGATTATGCGATCATTATGGTTGGATTTAGTGCGCTGCAATCACTAGATTAAAATATCTTGGGTTGTGCATTTTTTTTTTAAGTATGAGATTTATCTCATTTCTAAATTATAGAGTCTAATCAAAATTGTTCGCTGAACTCGAATGTTCTTTTATCATCTGAGTTATTTCTTATATATAGAGAATATAACTTGTTTAGAAAGACATGGAAAGATTTTTCAAAAATTATTCTACATTTAAATGATTAAATTTATTGATTTAGTTTATGGATAGGCTCGTAAACGGGACTAGTCTTAATAAGTCATTATTTTTTAAAAAAAGCAATTTCAATAAGTGATGAGTTGGAGGGTTGACGTGGTCCACTAATATAAATATTGTTCAATTTTGGGAAGTTTGAAGAAGTGTTGAAAGCTCAAATCACACTCTCATACATAAGGAAAATTTTAATTTTTGCTTTGTCAAAAAATTACTAATTCAAAGACTTAAACCATAAAGCCTCTTTTCCTTTTTCTTGTAATTACTTCTAATTAAAGAAAAGAGTAAAGAGAATGTACATTGGAGTTAGAGTTAAAATGAATAGAGATTTCCTGTTATAAATGTAAAAAAAATAAATAAAAAAGTATTCTGGGATAGGAAAAATAGTTGAAGAAGAGGAAGTGGTCCATCTAAAGCAGCAGAGAACATGGCAAAAGGGGACCAAATAGGTCTGGTAACTGGTTTGAAACGCCCAAAAGGCACGAATTTAAGTGTAAGCAAGTGTAGTGTAACAGTCGACGACCCAAAGTTGTCAAACAGAGGGAATAGGATGTTGACACGTGCAACCAAGGGTGGTGGGAATTGGGACCAGCATTCTCCTATGAGAACATGTTGTGTTTGGGACAGACACCTCTATCTATTCACTGTCCATTCCGTTCTTTAAGCTGACACTTTCACGTTATGCCACCTCACCTGTCATTTATTTTACTTGGAATCCAATACCCGTTTCAAATCCACGTTTTGGGTCTCTTCCACAAATTACCTGTTTTAAAAGGCGGTTAATCGTTTTAATTGCTAATAATTATTTAAATAAGTGTAGGCTACTCCTAAATACTTGGTTTGTATTAGTGGATTTCATACCAGCAGAGTTGACTGTAACTGTTCTAACTGATAACTAGTTAGTTAGTTTGTGAAAGGATTGGTTGCCTACCTACTTAATAATTCTTGTCCCCCAAAGAATACAACTTTTCAATTTTGAGCGGCTGCATCTTAAGTACAGCTATTGAAGTTGATGTTAGAGTCCAATTTTACTTTCCTACACTTTGAAGTTTTAAGTTCGTACAATCAAATCATTTGATTTTTCTCTATAAAATTGCTTAAATGATGTATAAATACACCAATAATTGTGATCAACTATTTTAAATAGTTTTATTTGTTGTCGATCGCTATTCTTTCTGTATATTTTTTATTCTACTTATTCAAAAAATTTGAGTTTTTCTTCTTCCACTAGTGGGACTTGGAACTTCATTGTTCACGTGGTATTGATGCAATTGTTCTAGCAAGTTGGTGTTTTTATAATTTTATTTTACATTAAAAATTATTTTGAAGAATCAATATCATAATTTAAATATTATTAAGATATTTTGATCTAATAATTGAAGCACACTATATTTCATCTTAGTGATTGCAAAATCAAGTGATGGAGTCAGTATCTTGAATCTAATTTTCAATATAATTGCTTTTTGACAGGAAAGAAAATTAATATTTCTTCCAATTACCAAAATAGATACCCTTGTTAGTAAAAAAAAAAAAAAGTTTATGGCAAAGATAATGCCAGTATGAGTCACTTTTATTATATTTCACAAAAGTTAATATACACACTTATAAAGTAAGGCCAGATGAAAATGCAATTCCAGCCATATTGAGGCCCTTCATTTTGCAACCAGGGACAGGAATCCAATTCCAACTGCACCTGCCTGTATCATAACATACCCAAATTATGTCCCATAATCCCTCAAAATTAGACAACAAAACTGCCCTAATTACCCCTTCCCTTCTTTCTAAACACCCCATTATTACTCTATAAGGCTTCTTAATTTGCTCCATTAGTTTACATGGGACCTCTGAATTATACTCCCATTGCCTGCCATTTAAGCCCAAGCCCCATAACTCTATCCCGTTTAACATCCTCGCTCCTGTGTCCGCATCTCCAACACCGTTCGATTTTATGATCAACATGTGTCCATCACCGTATACGTACAACCGATCAATCACATTCCCCCAGCTAAATCCGACCGTTAATTGCTGCTGCTCTTCCTCTCTTTCTCTGTAAAATCTCGGCCGTACAACTATCGGTTGGGCGCCAGATTTCAAGCTCACGGCTACTACGAGGCTTTCATAAGGCCCGTTGACTACGTTGAGAAATATGTAATCACTCTCTCTTTGATTGCCGCGTGGAAAACTACCAGAATCTCCTCTTGCTTTCACAGACAGCCACGTGTTAGTTTCTGATGCGTACACGAACAAAACCGGCTCGTTATCGACCAACTCAGTGAACAAGAAACGGAAGTTATCCGACCCGGAAACTAATTTCATTCCGGATCTTCTCCAGGAAGACGTGCCGCGTGGACCCAATGGGCTTGGAGGTATCCTTTTAACCGTCTTGGTAACCAAATTAACGGCAATAACTTCCTTGTGAGTGTTGGAGGAAAACAGAAAAAAATTACCACTTGACGCCAAAAAATAAATATTCCCGCCGGAAGAAATTACGGGTTTTAATAAATTAGCGATTTGTAATTTGAACCAACGATCGGAGTTATCAGAAAAGCCATGAAGCACAGAGTCGCGATGCCACCGTTTCTTGTAGACGAAAAGCCAATTGGTTGACTTCGATCGAGAATTGTAATCCTGTACAAAAACTTGATCGGAGATTAAGTCGGAAAATGATTTGTTAAGAGATTTTAGAGCAAAGATTTCAGGTAAAGTCAAATAGAGGAGTATGTGTTGTATGAGTTCTAAAGGAAGGAGGCAAAATCCGACAGCGTTTGACAGATTTCGAGGATTTTCCATACTGGGTTAGAGGTATATCTGTAGAATTGTTGTTATATAGAGGCAAATTTTAATTAATTATTCACTGTCAAAAAAAATAAAAATAAAAAAATAATTATTCAATTAGTACAGTATTTGTTTGTGGTTTCATATATTATAATGATTGAATGAAATAAGCTTTGTTAAATTATACGATTAAAGGACAAATGATCCTACAAAGCGTGGGACTTATCATCATGGTGATGAAGGAAACGGACGGTGGGGGACGGTAGAGAAGGTTGACTTACCTTAAGTTGGATTATGTACTTATATTTATATTATTAGGCTTCCTAATGCATTTTAACATTCTTATATTTTGTTTTTCAGATATATCAAAAATATTTAAAGTGAAAAAAATTATTAGGATTTGAATTTCAACTTTATATATTATAAAATAAAGATTCAGTTCTCAAATTATAAGTTGAATATATGATTTAGGGTTCAAATTTTATTCAAAATGTAAATTGGATTCATAAAAATTTTTATATAATACAAAAGTTATAAGATGGTGGACTGTGGTCTGTGGCCTTTAATTACATGTTTACACTAGACAAAGCACATCAAGCAATATTGAGGTAGTTTAATTAGAGGGATGAGTCATGCTGTTGGCAAGATGTGAATGAGGCTTGATGTAGACTTTCCTTTTAATGGCAGCAGTGTTAAAACTTTTTTTAATAGCACGAATTAAGTGTGTTCTGATTAATTTTTTTTTATTTTTTATAGAAAATATAGAGAATGAGGTGTTTAAGTTTGAGTTCACTTCATTATAAAAATTATCACTAATTTAGAAAATATTATTAAATAAAAAGAGATTCACCTCTGCTGTGTAGTCTATAATATTATTATAATTTATTAGATATCCCATGAATTAAAAAAAAAAATTTCTAACAGACAAAGGCTTTAGTTTGCTTTCTGTTGTGGGCATTTTTGAGTCAGAAAGTGCAAATTAAGTGGAATTCAGATGTGGCTCAAAAGGAAAAACAAATCATTACCTAACTTTAGAGGGAACTAAAAGGTGAATCTTAAATTTGAATGCTGGATTATGTTCCTTGATGACAGAATGTAATAATTTCAACTCTTGTTTTATTAGCAGTTAGAATTAGCATCAGCAGTAAGTGGCCAATTATAATTATGAGCTTAGAGACTTAATCTAGAAAATAGGCATTTCATTTGGATTTGAGTCTTCTAATTTCAATTCTGCTAACAAAAAAAAAAAAAAAAAATCTACTTCATGTGATATACGGGTTCGAGCTAGAAGAATCGAGACGTTAGTTCTCTAATTTTAAAATTCTTTTTAAATTTACTTTATAAAGTAGTTTTTTTCAATGATTTATTTGAACTTTAGATAATTTTCTTTTAAAATATATATATATATTTATAAAAAAAAGGGTCAATTGACCCTTTTTATTAGCTAGATACGCTTCGGTATATGTAAAAGCCCCTCTTTAACCAATGACCTTTGTGCTTATGAAGAGTCGCGTACGATCCAACCATTGAACCGTATGAACCATCACACAGATTCACAGTCACAGGCTGGTAAACAAATTTACAGACGAAAGAGAGCATTACCTTTACCAAGACCCAGGCTTTTGATGGGTACTGGCCCAACAAATTGGTTTCTAATGGGCTACTTTATCGGCTGCCTATTCTATAAGGTTCTTAAAAATCCCACCACCACAACCACCACCCAGAACAGCACCATTATCTACAATTTTCTGAAATCCAACAAGCTTACAGCCCATACTTACAAGGTTACACAAACAAGAATTTGCATCAAGTCCGGCCTTTTTTTCCTACCCGGAAATGATGCTGCAAGGACTTGTAGGGTTCATTCAGAGATGGTAGAGTCCTCTCTTACCGAGCTCTAAGAGTTTGTAGGGTTCTCTCTTAGTAATGGTGAGGATGAGCACATAAATGAAAATGGTTTTGGGTCGGGTCCCATGGGTCCTCAATACAGCTCTTATGGATGAAGGAACTATTGTTTTGTTGGAATATTATGATTAGAAGGCTTTGCTATTCTTTCGCCAAATCCAAGTTGAGGTTTTCGTACATTCGCCCCCTAAAATAACACTGAACTACATCAATCTGTTCTATACAACAATGATGGGAAAAGAAGTTCTGAAACGAAATGGTTAAAAGATGGACAATGCACCTTTATAATTTTTGAAGACACTTATTTGACTAATTCAGTTTAATCTACCAAATTCATGGAAATCAAGTAAGAATGTTCAAGCAGTTTCCCAAAACACTGATTTTTCACAAAACAGATGGGAAATTTGAAAAATGCACATCGCTTCGCATTTGAAACACATCAAAAGATCTGAATTGACCTTCAAATTGTAGATCAAACTGTAAAAATTTTATACTAATTATCAGCAAGAAACAAACTTGGAAAGTCACTTAGATAGCAAGACCAGCATCATAACGTGGCGTTTGCTTGCATAGCAGAACACATTTATGTCAAAGACAAAAATCAAATTCTATCATACCCAATGCTTGGACACCATTACAGAAATGCAAAAAAGACAAGGACTATTACCTCCAGTTATATCTTCACCCAATATTGGTTGCATCTACAAAGATTTGGTGATTTACTCAAAATGAGTAAGACATAAACTCATAACTTAACAAGCTCCCCCAAATCATTTTAGCCATATAGAAAAGTCTAGACTCTGGAGTCCCAACTTCAAACATGAGAAAGTTACAGTGTACCCTCAAAAAGATAAAAAATAACTCCTGAATTTACAGTTTTTCATATCTCTACCGGGTCATGAAACTCGATTTGAATGAAGTTAAAAGACTAGCAAACCTATTCATTGGTCTTGAACTCACACTTGAATTCCATATTTGCTGTATCTGATAGCCAGCTTCCCACAATCTAAGTAATTAGGTAAAAGATAAAAGACAACTTCTTGAAAGCAATATACACGAACACCAAAAAATTCTTAAAAAGGGTAAAATCATCATCGAATGCTAAAGCAGATAAAATAAAGATACAGAAAATGTGAGGAGGACAATTTCTTTTAAAATCTAATGCATCTAGGATATTCCTTAATACCTAGGAATAGAGATAAATACCTACATACACCTCAATAAGCCACTTCAAATCATTATCAATGCTAAGAAAACATACAAAATAATAGTTGTCAGCCCTTAGTTCTCCTCATCACCATCAGTTTTCTTGACAAGTTGAGTATCTTCATCATCCTCATTTTCAATGTTTGTTTGCTTAGAAACAGGCTCAGTCCCAGGTCTAGTAACTGACTGCTGATAAAGTACACCTCCAGCTAGAGTGAATAGGAGGCAAAGCAAACCAAACGGGCTGGCATGCTTATCCCAAATGAGAACATTGATGACGACTGTAAGAAACTTATTAACCACACCAGTAACAGTGAAGGCTGTTGCAGATATAGCCTTTCTTGCTGCAAATCCAAAGAAACTAATAGCCAAGCCAAACACGCATGACAAAGACACTGCAAAAAATGCATCAAATTCGAACCAATTCCCACCCTTTGATCCCAAAGCAGCAAAAACCTCATTATACTCTCCTGTGAGAATCCAGAACACAGGAGCTATCATCAATGACAGCAAATTGTTGTAAAACACAAGACCCCATGTATTCAACCCAATACTTGATACAATGTGTTTAATATAAACCATTTCTGAAGTGATGGTCACTAAATAAGCAAATGCCCAAGAGTAAGCCGTCAAAGTAAAAGCGGAATCAGTAGCCACATACCCAACAGCACCACCCAATATAACAAATAATGACAGAAAGGTAAGTTTAGATGGGACTGGTTGTTTTCTAAACACAATATCAGCAATAGCAACCAAAAGGGGCGTTAAAGATCTGAACACTATAAAAGTATCCACATTGGCATGGCGCAGAACATTAGTGTTGGTAAAGATTGCCAAATAGAAAACAAGTGCAGCTGGCAAAAACTTCTTGGCAGTTTCAAATGTGAAGGCATCATAATGCAAAAAGCCTAATTTACCAAGAAGCCACACACCTAATGCTGATGTCAAATACTGCAGTGCAGTTAGAAGACCAGGAAAGTTGAATTTAGTGATGGCAAACTTATTAATCACAGCAAGCAAACTTGAACAGAGTGCATAACCCAACACAAGACTGCTTGTCGTTAATTGCTTTGTGGAATCGACTCTAATCGAAGACATTGCCGAATCCTTTTCTGTATTTTAGAGAATTGAGAAAACCTGATGGACAATTTAGTAGATCTTCAACAATCTAGAGTCAGAAATAAAAGGGTTTAGCAGAAACATATACATTTGAGTGAATATGAACTAGAAAGTGACTTCATCAAGAATCTGAGATATGGGTTTTAGTTATCAAGGTGATCTACGAAAAGAAAAGAGAAATCAATTGACGAACACAGATTCAATGGATTAAACCGCTGATTGAGGTTAGAAAGAAAGACTTGATTTTTATAATGAAAATTAAAAATTAAAAATTAAAAAAGGGAAATGAAATTAATCAAGACTTTAAAGGGAGAAAGAGATAGGAATCACCGACACTACAAGTGAACAGAAACAGATCTTCAAGGAAACGGGAGACTAACGGAGTTGCGAACTTGCGATTGGTTGAAGTGAAGACAAAATAAACATGGAGCCAATTTTTTCGTGCGGTACAAGGGGTTAGAAGAGGATTTTTGATTGGCAAAAACGACCTCGTTTGAAGATTGTGGGACGAGCGAAATATCCCTCAGGTTCCCTTAAATTTAATAGTTTTTTATTTTTTATTTTCTGTTTAGAAATAAGGCTAACCATTAATTTTTTATTTATTTCAATTCTATCATTATTTAGATATTCATTAAATTTTATTTCAATTAATTAAAGGAAATTTAATCAATTACCTTTTTTTTCTAAAATTGAGAAAATATAGTCATTTTCTTTTTTTTTTTTTATAAATAAGATTAAATTATTTTTTAAATTTTTATGCAAAATAAAAAACTGTCATGGAGTATGTGTTTGTCTGTGAGCATTCAATAGAGTTTAATCTTTTGGCAGGGATGTTGGCTTTAACTTTTCAAACAGTAGGCCTAGCTTTAGAGTAGTAAATGGACCAAGTTGCTCTAATTCTATTTTATTTAATTGATTCATTGGTCACAAATTCTTCTTTTGGAATTTTTAGTCTAGCTAATTGAATATTTCTTACATAAAATTAAAAATATTTCAATAAACAATAAATTTATATTTTTATTTAATCTTATCTATTTGTTAAAATTTTGATAATATTCATTTTTTTTAACAATCAACAAGTTTTGGAAATATTTGTTGTCATCTTAGTAGTTTTTTCCCCCTTTGTCATTTTTGTTAGGAAAATGTAAATAGCTTCTTTCTATAGCAGAAAATAACATCATTATTTTATTGTTATTTTAATTCTATCAATTTTTCCTTAATCTTAATATTTGCTTGGATTTAAAATTACACAATAAATAGAAAAGGCAAAAAGGGGTTAAGTAACTGTAAATTGTAGTAACTGAATCTATTATCAAGTCGTATATCCACTCACCATTGGACTATGTCTTGGTGTACTAGTTCTTACTTGTTATTTCAATATAATAACTGCTGATGTGATATTTAAGATGGACATAATAGGAAAATTATATGAATAAAATTATTTTTTAATAATAATAATTACTATTTTCTTAATCTGTGTGAAAATAGAAAATTGACTATCTTTTTAAAACAGAGGGAGTATATATCACTGATAAAAAATTTTACAGCCATTAGCTAAATAAATATATAATAAACTATTAAATAAATTAATCATTAATGATTAATATATACTAAAAAATAATAGTATTTTTTATTCATCCATATGGAAATAAATATAAATTTATATTGGTACCATGTCCAATATATTTTGGTCTAACAATTTAAAAATAATAAGTAACTAGTTTAGTTGAGTTTGTAGCTGAAGTTTCTTGACTCGTCAGAAGTGGATTTATTGCAAATTGCAATCAAAGCTTACGGAGGTGGTAAAGGCCTGCAGATCTGAGGAAGGTGCGACGGAGTAAAGATCACTGCAACTTTATTGACTTGCTGAAAAACAAAATTCCTGATTTATCTCATACATAATGTGGCATTTAAACAATTAGGAGTGGGACTCAGTTGACTATATTAATTAATATGTAAGTACAATTTTTTTTTTTTTTATTTTAAGCATTCCGTATCGAAAGCCCACTAATCTGATTAATCCAGATTCGCACTGGGCAGACTTATAAAAGAGATAAAATGCTCCATTTTGAGTCTTTAAATAGACTCCATATTCAGCGTTTAAATTCGAAACCTTTAGTTAAGAGAGAAGGGATCCTTGCCATCCCATTTCACCCCTTGGAGATGTCAATGTTCTAATGCCCACACCGGATATGGACCGAACTGTCTCACGACGTTCTGAATGTCGTGACCAGCGGTTAGGCTTGGTTGATTTTGTCAGAAAAGAAAGTTGGTTTCGGGGGTTCATTGATTAGTACACCTCCGGTGCTGGGTCACTCCATAGATTTTCCTTCCTTTTGCCGCATTTCACTAAAGAGTTGAAGAGGGTTTATTGATTAATACACCTATGGTAATTTGAATAGTTATTGTATCTAATATATACAAAGGTAAAATTGAAAAATAATTATTTATTACTTAAAATGACTCATATTTTATATAAAATAATTATCTTTAAAAGATTTATATTCTAAAACGGATAGAATTGACAACCGTTAATATCTACTAAAATAATTAAATTTATCGAATAAAGTATAATAAAAAAATGAGCAGAAGAGATTGTCTTGAAATTCATAAAATGGGCCCAATCATCCAAGCTGGGCAAGTCCAATTGGGCCTAAGCCCGAAGATTGAAGAGAGATATACTTGTCGGTCTAACGGTTGCTAAACCCTTTGCCAAACGCAGTACTAAACATGAAACACATCTTTCAGTCATTGCAGTTAATCTCCCGCCATTTCCTTTCTAAGCCAAGCAAATTCTCTTCCTTTACAAACCCCACAACCAGGCTCACCAAACAATCCTGCATCTTTTTTCTTAAAAACTGCAAATCAATAACCCATCTCAAACAAATCCATGCCCAGATTTTTCGTTTGGGTCTCCACCAAAACACCGACGCAAACAACAAGCTAATGGCTTTTTGCGCAGACCCATCTAATGGAAATTTGCAATATGCAGAGAGACTCTTCAATTACATACAGAATCCACCTTTACTTATCTACAATCTCTTGATCAAAGCGTTTGCAAAGAAATGTTACTACAGAAAATGTGTTTCGCTCTTCAGTAAATTGAGGGAAAATGGGTTATGGCCTGATAATTTCACTTACCCATTTGTTTTTAAGGCAATTGGGTTTTTAGGACAGATTTTAGGGGGTGAAAAGATACGTGGGTTTTTGGTGAAAACTGGGTTGGAGTTTGATACATATGTATGTAACTCGCTCATTGACATGTACGCTCAATTTGGTCTAATTGATGTTATGAAGAAGCTGTTTGATGAAATGCCTGATAGAGATGTAATTACCTGGAATGTGATGATCTCTGGATATGTTAAATGTAGAAAATTTGAGGATGCTATAGATGTTTTTTGTCGTATGCGAGAAGAAACTGATTTGAGGCCTGATGAAGCTACGGTTGTAAGCACTCTTTCAGCTTGCACGGCATTGAAAAATTTGGATCTCGGTAAGGAAATTCACCATTATGTGAGAGAAAAACTTGAATTTAGTTCAATTATCGGAAATGCGTTGCTGGATATGTACTGCAAGTGTGGTTGCTTGAGGATAGCACGAGCAATTTTTGAAGAGATGCCTTATAAAAATGTCATTTGTTGGACAACAATGGTGTATGGTTATGCAAACTGTGGTGAGCTAGATGAAGCTAGAGCGTTGTTTGAGAGGAGTCCAGTCAGGGATGTTGTTATTTGGACAGCTATGATTAATGGGTATGTTCAGTTCAACCGTTTTGATGAGGCAGTGGCACTGTTTAGGGAAATGCAAATCAGAAGAGTTAAACCTGACAAATTCATAATGGTTTCTCTTCTTACATGTTGTGCTCAAACAGGAGCATTAGAGCAAGGTAAATGGATTCATGAATTCATAGATGAGAACAGTATAACAGTAGATGCAGTTGTTGGAACTGCTCTAATAGAAATGTATGCAAAATGTGGGTGCATAGAAAAAGCTTTGGAGATTTTCTATGGGTTAAGAGAAAAAGATACAGCCTCATGGACTTCAATTATATGCGGGCTTGCCGTGAATGGAAAGACAAGAATGTCACTCGATTTGTTTTCAAAAATGAAACAAGCTGGGGTTAGACCTGATGATATTACCTTTATCGGAATTTTAAGTGCCTGCAGTCATGGAGGATTAGTTGAGGAAGGTCGTAACTTTTTTAATTCCATGACGACTATGTATCAGATTAAGCCAAAACTAGAACATTATGGTTGTTTGATTGACTTACTTGGTCGAGCTGGACTTCTTGATGAAGCAGAGGAGTTAATAAAGAAGGTGCCAGGTGAAGATAAGGCCATTGTAGTTCCACTTTACGTCTCTTTGCTTAGTGCTTGCAGAATCTATCGGAACGTTGAGATGGGTGAAAGAGTGGCTAAACAGCTAGTGAAAATTGAGTCAAGTGATTCCGGTGTCCACACACTTCTTGCTAATATATATGCCTCTGCAGACAGATGGGAAGATGTAACAAAAGTGAGAAGGAAAATGAAAGATCTTGGAGTTCAAAAATTGCCCGGTTGCAGCTCAATTGAGGTGGATGGTATCATCCATGAGTTTTTAGCTGGGGATCCATCTCATCCTCAAATGAGAGAAATATATTCCATGTTGGACGGAATGGCCAAACCCCTGAAGGGTTCAGAAAGGAATGAAATGGAAACAAAAGATATTGTTGCTATGACTTTGGATGAACAAAAATGCTTGTTCAATATTTTATCTACAGGAAATTTCTCAACATCATAAGTTGTAATCAATTCAGATGGTAAAATTCCAAGAAATTCTCTCAGGCTAGAGAATTAAGTTACTTCACACCCAAATTGTCAAGAAGGGACTATAGAGATATATTCACCTATACTTTGATGAAGAGGCCACTCAAATATGTTTGGCTGGAGTTTTTGATTGGGTGCTGAAACGAATGTTCACTGCAGAATTTCAAGGCCATACTGTTACTGGTTGAATTTGAGGTGCAGCCTCTTTAGTTTTGTGGCCTAAAAATGCCTGCTTATATTTATTTTAAAATTTTGCAATCAGAGTTTGTCTGGAACACCATTAATTCCAAATATTTTTTCCCATTTTTTTCCGAAAATTATCAGTCATCATCCGTTGCCCTCTGCCTCCAGAGTCAGAGTATCTCTCTCACTAATTTTGTCCCAGTTAATATCAGTTCTCTATCTTAATTTTCCCTTGCTTTCTTAACTCAGTTTCTCTTACTGAGAAACCTTTTAATCTTTGCAACTTCTCAAATCACTGAAAACCGGGAAAGCGAAGGATGTGAAAACTGCGAGTGAAGGTGTGATCTCAAACAGAACTCTGCAATCGCGTATCAAACAATATGCTTTTTTATGTATACATTGGATGCTTCAGTTTCTATTCTTGCAACCAGCTGTAGAAATTGTTATGAGCTGATGCTGATTATTTCAGTGTCTTCAACATCCGTATCACTTCATATCATATCTGCTGATCTTCAGGGATTCTTTTGTTAAAAAACCTTTCTTTTTAATCTCCTCTGCTTTAATAAAGAAAATAAAAGAGTCAAATTGAATTCTATTTCAGAATTTATAATCTTTCATTGTGTAAAATTGCTTTTCCGTGTTCTTTTTTCTCTGTTATCCAGCGTTCAAGTTGGGATAACAAACTGTTGATACGTAAATGCTTTATATATGATAGCTTTTTGCTAAACCTAAGGTACTTGGGATTAATTCTAGTAACCAAAGTGAAAGTGAAGATTGAAGAAATAGTGAATTTTAGAACTTCCAAATAAAAGACTTACAGCTGTAATTTAGATGTGCAGTAAATCAACTATAATGACAATCTTGTCCTATCTTAATACAAATATACATGCATGTATCATATATGTCTTTTAAAAGAAGGATGATGCAACCGACAATAATTGTTTGCTCTTGCAGTATTTAATTCAATATCACCATATCATATCTCTGTTGAAAGGAAAAGTAATTGAATTACATTTCTTGGGTCCCACCAGAAGACTTCTTGTCAGTTTTGGACAATACTTTTTGGACCTTTTTTTATTTTATTTAATATATGTCAGAGAAACGACGCTGTCGCACTCTACTGAGTGAAATCTTCAACCAAACAAATGACTCCTCACTAGGAATTAAGTGGACGACACATAAGTTTATCACGAAAATTCCACGGCATTTCAAATTTTTGCCTATAAATTTAATTAGTGTCTCCAAAATTACCAATTTTGGGGATATTTACATACTTCTCATACAAACAATAATAGTTTTAAAGATTTTTTTGACATCAAAGCAAAAATTAAAAGTGTTACAGTATATTTTCATGAAAATATAAAAATAAATTTATGCTTTTTTCCGAAATAATATGATTTATAACAACAACTATTCATTGTAAATGGAATAAATTATAATTATCATTCCATTTTAGACATAACTAAATTAGATACCATAAAACATTATCAATAAACCACAAAGGGTGTCTTAAAAACCATAGGGTAAATAAATTAACTGTTCCCAACTAAAAACACTTGTGGCAAAATTTAACTAAATTCAAGTAATTGTGTTTAAGCAGCTGGAGCACAGTCGCCGTCATCGTCGTCGTCATCATCATCGCCCTCCATGGATGCTGCCGGAGCATAGTCATAATCCCCATCATCATCGTCACCCCCATCCCCATCAATGCTTGGTACTACTGATGCATAATCAAATCCATCATCATAAATTATAAGGTTCTGGTTATTGCACCAGGAGGAGGCAATGGCTTTGAGAAGGACAGACGACATTGTTTGTTCAATTAAGAGCGAAAGGGAAGGATAATAGAGAAATTAAAAAGAAAAGAACGGTAGTTTGTTTGAGAGGGGAAGAGACATGTGGTGTTTACTTATAGAGGTTTGACACAAGTCAAACACGTTGTGGAGTGTGGACTGAGGGTTTAAGGGTGTGCATGACCTCATGCCAATTACGTGTGCTCCTCTGTAAGTGGTCCACCTTTCCTACTTTGCTTGGGTTCTTAATGACACATCAGCAGACACTTCAGACCAGTCTTACGTATTTGGTATCAACCAAGCGTTTGATTTTTGGGCAGGATAGTAAATGGGAGTTTTTTGTGCAAATTGAGATTGGTAGGCAATCATGGCATATATGGAGGATTATACATATATATATATATATATTCTTGTCTTTTGTGGAAGAGTGGAAGATTTGAACACATTTCAAAAAAATAAGAGAAAAAATAGTTGCTTTTGTTGTTTTTCTACGTAATTAACAACTTTTTTTTTCCAAACACATTGACGGGTAAGATGTAATATTAAATATTTTCTTTTATGTCTCGAGTTCAAACTTGAGTATAGAGCACTTTTAAAATTTAGTTGAAAATTGAGATAGAATGGTTTATATATCAAATGATTTAAAAAAAGAATTCAAAGAATATTACAAAAAGAAAATTAAAGAGAAAGATAAGCCGCATTAAAAAAAAATGAGAATCCATATAGATTTATTTGAAATTATACTTGAAGATAATAATTATAAATTATTAAAGTATATAATATTAATAAAATAAGAGTTGAAAATTATAATTTTGCTATAGGTAAGAATTTTTTATTAATAGAATTGACAATTATTATTTTTAATTTTTACTTTTTAAAAATAAAGATAATAAATTTTCATTATGATATTATACTAAATATTAACTGTATGGAATTTAATTGAATTTTGCATTTAAAATTATATTTTTTTCAATAAATAATTTATTTTATGATTAATTAAGTTATCAAGAAAAAACTCAACATAGTGAAAGCACATATGTTAATTAAGTGAAAAAAAATCCGGAATGAAATACGTATTACATGGACAAAAATTCTAGAGTTTCCAACTTAATTAACACTACTCAAATTCTATAATCTCAACTGATTATTTCAGACAGATCCAAACTCACCACACCACGGTAGCATACAGACTCCAAACCTTAGTTTTTTCTGAAGGAAAACATCAAAACATTACATTAACCGTAATAAGGTAATAAATATTGCGGAACTTGGTTCCAAACTTAGAAACGAGCAAAAGAATATGAAATTCTAGCTAAAGTACGAGCTCTAATATTGATTTGTCTCCTAATCTATCCATAATAGTCACATTTGAACTAAAGGTTAACAAATCTTTACGATCATTAATAATTAAACCTAATTTAGAAAAGTCCAAACTAGAAGAGTTCAAAGCATAAAGAATAGATTGACAGTTTGTGAAAATGCAGCCTGGAGAAATGAAATTGTTTTGAAGCCATGCTAGACATGCTCGAAGACCCGAGGCTTCAACAATGGAAGGGATCTGTGTAAGTATCACAAAGGCCATGAATAGCTTGAGAGTAATTACCTTCCTTATGTTCAAAAACTATCCCAAAACCGGCCATTCTTATCCAATCAAAAGATGCTGCTATGTATTATCCCACACAGCACATAACCACCCTTCTTTCACGCACCTTCCTCCATGCAAAACACCATTAACAACATTTTAAGTTATATTTTTAGCAATAGAAAAACTCATTTCTAAATGAATTTTAACTAGCATTCACTCTAAATGAATTTCACATTTTCAATTCATTTGAATTATTGGTTTAGAGAGATTTCAAAAAGTTCAATTTTACAGAGTGAATGAATGATAAGTCCTAAAATATTCTGTAGTTTGCCTATAAAAAAGTAAGTTTGCGGTTATTTGCGCATAGAAACATTAACATTTATTTTTATTGGTTTGTTTGATTGATCGATTCAAACATCTCTTTTCCTCTGGTTAGGCTACATCTGATATACGAAATGGAATGGAACAAGGAATGAAAATAGGAAACGAAATGGAACGGAACAAGGAATGAAATAGGAAATAGAATGTAATGAAAATAGGAATAGAAATATATATTCCTACTGCTTTGTTTGGTGCAAAACATAGAATAAGAATTACGTTTCCATTCTTTAATTTAGTTGCAGTAATGAGGGAAGGAATAAAATGGAGAACCACTAAGAAAACCCAAAACGAGAAGGCATATATTTGAATATTTTGGGAGAAAACATAGGATATATTTGGTTTTTTGAGCATAAAGAAAGCCTATTCCTTACCTTTTCCAACCCTCCTTCAAGAAATTCTTGTTCCTTGACTATTCCCATCTTATTCCTATTCCCCCTCCTTAATTATGCTAATGAACAAACGGAATGATTAATTTGGATTCCATTTCCCATTTCATTCCATGTACTGAACATAAGATTCATATATTCAAATGGGAACTGAGAATTAAATTGTGAAAGCCAAAAGCAACTTTTCGTAGTAACTTATAGAGACTCCTATATAAATTAGGGTTATTCAACTCAATATGGGGTTAATATGTTTGACTCAATTACTTATACATGGTAAACAAAGGGCTTTTGAACTCAATATTAATTTAGTCCTGCAGAAGCAGCTTTATTGTATTGGTAACTAAAGATATGTTAAAAAAAAATTCCTCCATTACATCATCAAAATTCAAAGGAAAAGCTCAATTATGGTTCTTACTGGTTTAAAGAACATACACATATATACACATATACACAAACCTGCTGTTGCTTGCATCACTAATTCACTGAAAGTAATATTTAATTTTCAAATTAAAACCACAAGATCTTCATTAAGCATAAACAAATACTACTACTACTACTACAAGTCAATATAATCGTTCTATATATAGTAAATATAAAATTAACTTGCAAGGTACTTATTTATTTTCTATTGTGCTTAATTAAGCAATATTTTCATATTAGAGAGTGATTTACATATAAGAACTGAATATTAGTATAAATGATCAAATGTTGAGATAAAACTAATGTATCTCCTCCACCCTCATGCATCTGTTATCGAACCTAATTTTAGACCCACCGTTCATCAACCCATAACTAGGGTTTGATATAGATTCCCTTCCAGACAAAAACCAATATTTCCATTTCAGCACAATGGAAACTTTGAATTAAGAAGGGAATGGAAACTCTAATTAAAGAGATTCACCCAGATTTGATTTCCTGCACTTGAAAACAAATAGTCTCGCTACTCATAGTAGCAATATATAGCATTAAAGATGATAATGATGAATTAATCATCATCATGCAGCGCAGCCGGAGCACAATCTTTGTCATCGTCGTCGTCATCATCATCGCCATCACCCTCCATTGATGCTGCAGGAGCATAGTCATAATCTTGATCATCATCATCACCATCACCATCAGTGCATGGGAATGGTGTATAATAATATTCATCTTCATTGACATACTTGTTGCATAAAGTGGCAGTGGCCTTTGGAAACATTTTCAACGCAGTCAAGAAATTAACACAAAGAAGAAAAAGAAGAAAGCAGATTAAAACAAAGAAAAGTAAATAATGGAATATATGTGATTTGAATTGTGTTAGAATAAGGGAAGCGATATATATAAAAAGAAAGGAACCAAGAAAGACATGGAAGCAAGTGAAGCACGTTGAGGAGTGTGGATTAGAGGTTCAAGTGTGTGTAAGACCTAATGCTTGAGAGATATGGTCCCCAATTTTCTAGGGTTTCAAATGACACTTCAGCCGACACGTCATCAATTCAACCTAGGGCTTCAAATGACACTTCAGCCGACACGTCATCAATGTGAGATATATTTGAGCTGAGTGCAGTGGTGGGGTGGGAAGCTGGTGTTGGCAGTGCATATCAACTGAATTGAGTGGATACTTTTTTTTGCTTGTTTGTTTATCCTTTGAAAATGGGTATAATTATGCAAATTGCCAATAGCATCAAAGATAAGGATAATTCTTTTCTACTACTATATATCGGCCTGCTCATACACTTACTCAATAATTAATTCTTACTCTAAAATAAATTATCCCTTTTAATTATTAGTTTGTTTCTCTTTTTTTTCTTTTTGGTGAAAAGAAGTGGATCCTTGTTTGTAATAAAGGTCTATTCAACAAAATTAATTATTTGAGTAGTTAATAACTTTTTATAAATATTAAAAATTTAAAAGTTAACGTTTTATAAAACGCTACTTTGACCTCTAACTATTAATTTAAACACAATATTATTGAATAATATAAAAAATTCTATGTTAAAACGCTAACAACTACTTAAAAAGTCAATGTGGAACACACTTTAAATGTTGGTACTAGATTGATTCAGTGCAATGTGTGGCATATTATTATAGGTCAATTTTAGGCCCTACATTTTCAAAGTATGTACAGATAATTTCTCCACTTGAAATTGGTCTGAATAGTCGTACGGCTTTTGGAGTCGATCATGAGGCAGACTTTCCTTCTACCTATTCTGCTATTAACTATACAATTGAAAAGTTAAAAGTTCTATGTCTTCCTATACAAATTTTTAATTTATTTTTTCTTAATTTGAAATTCAACAATTTAACTTTATTTTATCTCAGTTGATGTATTAGTGATATATTGAAATATATAACATAATGTAATTTTCATTTACAGCATTATCCTAACTTGTAATTAGAGTCGAATCTCAATCCATCAACGGAGTCATTAAAAAGTATATTCGAAGCCAATTTTTGGTATTCATTACTTATCATTGTATATTCAATACATTGCCCACAATATCTCGAGAAGTGAGATGAAATAGTAGGGATCCCTTCTCTCTTAACTAGAAGTCTCGAATTCGACTCTTGGATATGGAGACTCTTTAAACACTTAGGAGGGAGTGCTTTACCCCTTTATGGGTCTGCCCGACGTGAATCTATAAGTAAAATATAATTGATAAATGTATACATAGCTTCCTGGTAAAAGAACACTTGGAACTATGCCTTTAGATACCTTGTTTAACATAATATATTCCAAAGTTAAGAGAAAATATTACCTAATAGTTCCAAGAAATCTTGTTAATATATATTCTAAATATTTAACATCACCTAATTAGAGTTCTATTCTGAATTAGAATTCAATTGACCTCATTTTAGGATCATTTATTTGAAGATAAACTATTAAATTATTAAATTATTAGGATATTATTATTCTTTATGGAGTTGAATTAGAAAGTTTATACTATGAAAATTTTTTTATCAGCAAATATAATTTTTATTAAATTATATTGTCTAGAAAAAACTTACTTTATCTAAGTACTGTCTCAAGCCATTAGGTCTTCCATTTATATCAAATCTAACATGGATAACTTAAGTAAAAAAATCTGTCAAAATATCATATACACCAAATCGGAAAACATCAGAAACTATCTAGAATTTTTAACACAACTAATAATTAAATTGTCATAATAATAATAAAAAAAATACAAAATCAGATGCACGTACAGCCCACCTAAAGCAAAGTGTCTTCACAACCAATCATATTAAGAAATTACGGTTCAAAAGATTTACATATTATTCTTTCCATCATTATAACCAAGCAAGAAAATCTTAATGGGTTTTAACTCCCTTTTTAGCCAACGAATCTGCAAAATGATTTTGTAAGAATTGAACCGAACATAAAGATCCACGTGTAAAAGAAAGAAAGTTGATTATGCAAGAAGGAATTTATATAAAAAATCTTAAATTATTTTATAGTATTTTATTAACTGATAACTTGCAAAAGATTTCTTAAACAAATATGAATTTAAATATTTTACAAGATTATTAATTTTATGATTATATAAATTATTAATTAAAATTGTAGAAAAAAAAATACTCTTGTAAATTGCTAATTAAATAAAAGTATTATTTAAATGTGTTTTGGCAAATTTAACAATATCCAGATAATACCGTATGAGTTTAAGACAAAAATAATTATATGAGTAATCAATGATAAACTTTAAACATTTAAAATGAAATGTGTTTGAGTATAGGCAATATATTTTTTGGCAGGTATCATAATTTTTGTCATTGCAATCTATATATTGTTAGTGTAATCAAAGAATTAGTTATATGCATACAAAATATTTTATCAAAATTCAAAAATATTATCAATAATTACATTATAGAAAAAAACAAAAAATATTTGATCAATAATTAATTATGAATTGGCTATATATTGCTTTAGAGCTTCTTAGCTGAAACCATTATAGAAAATCAAATCATGGCTTATCTGATCAAACTACTGAAATTTGAATGCATAAAGTTTCAATACTTCAAATTTGATAAGAAGTGAAAGAATTAATCATCCAAACCAATATAAAAAAATCGATAATTAGAAGCATATCAAAATAGAATACATAGCTAATCAAGTATGATCTGGTTGGTCTTTTTATGTGTGTGGCAAATGAGGTTTCATATTCAAGACCTTTTAACCATAATCTTTATTACCAATTTAATGAATATATAAAGAATAGAGTTACCCTTATAGTATAGCTCGTAACGTTTTTTCGTTTATTGAATCAAAGTTTACTTCAAAAATTGATAATTAGAAGCATCAATTAGTTTCGATAATGGTACAGATGCTTTTAGAGTTTGAATTGTTTAATATATCAACTATGGAACTAAAAGTGATCATTTAGTGGTGGAAGTTGCTTTAACTAGTGTCTTATATTTCTATATTATCATGTCCTCATAATGTCGTCATCATCTTCACAACAGAGATTTTGCTGACTTAAATTTAAGTATTTTTTCAGCTTTTTAATTAGTTAATTATGTATTTTGACTTGAAGTCAAAGTCCTCGTGCTTAATCAAAATTATTAATTTTTAATATGTGGTGATGGTAATTGACTAATTAACTTATTATGTCATGATGATTACCAATGGATTTGGACTGACTTAATTAATTCTTCTAATAATAAAGTAGTATATGATTAATTATAATAATTTATTACACAAACTAACAACATAATATTAAGCCGCCTTATCGTTGAAGATTCTGAAGCTAAGGGACTCGCTGCTACGTACTGCAAGAAAAAGGGTTTCCATATATAGCCGAAAACCAGAGCTAGAGGATTAGATCTAACTATATTAGTAACTAAAATAACTATCTAGACCATCTTGCAGAATTCATTAGAGCTAATTTAATACTTTAGGGTTTTCCAAGAACTAGGGTTTTGGAAAAACGTTGATTGATCAAGCAGCCGGAGCATAGTCGTAATCTCCATCGCCATCATCATCATCCCCATCTGCTTCCAGAGACGCTGCCGGGGCATAGTCATAGCCGCCATCATCATCATCATCATCACCATCGCTATCACCGTCTTCTTGGGGTATCAGTGCCATGAAAAAATTAACATATTCAAAAAGATTATTTTCAAAATCTTGCAAATTCTGACCAGCAGGAACGCTGCCAGACATACTGTTTTTTCTAGCTAAAATTGCCATTGAAACTTGAATTCTGTCTGTTGTTTTCTTTTTCCCTGAAAGTAAGTCTTTAACTAAGTGGAAACCTAAGCTTTAAGTGATAGTTAGAGGATGCTAAGAGAAAGGTTATATAAAGAGAAAAAAGGTGAAGTGAGCGCTGGACATGAAATTGCCCGTGGGAAGATGTGGCAACTCGCGGAGGACACGTGAAATAGAATGCCAACTCGATGCCTGCATGGCATCTACGTGTGCAAATCAAGAACATGAATATATATTCTTTTCAGAAAAAGAACATATATGTATATAAATACATATATTTTGATGATTTTGTCGATGGAAAGCTACCTGTGATCTTTATTCACATTGGCAGGCAGGAAAAAGTGGGGAAAACAACTTATTTTAGGGCTTGGACTTTGAAAGCCAGATATTTAGTCAAGGTTACACACACATATGGACACGGCACAAAACACGGTACCGAAACGTGAGACACGTGATACGGTAATTTAAAAAAAAAAAAGGCATTGATATATTTAAGACACCTTAAACTAAATAAGTATTCCTTTCATTCTATTTTGTTTGCATGCTTTAACAAAACACTCATATTAAGAATTTAGTCAATAAAAATTATTTTTATCATTTTTTACCCTTTAAAGGATTAAGATATTAATGAAGAATCATAAATATTATTATAAAAAAATAATTATTTAAATATACAAATTTAGAAACCTTACAAATATATTAGGATATAAAAAAAAAGGAATAATAAATAAATAAAATGGGAGCGGATGGAATATAATTTATTAATAATTCAACTAAGTAAACAATCTTTATAAAAATAAATATAAAAGAAAAGTTTATAATTAGTTAAATTCTTGAAATTAATATCATTATTGAAAATTATAAGCATTTTCAAAAGAGATCAAATTAATCCCCACAACATTCCATAATTGAATTTGTTCAATACAGTATTGTCTGACACTTAGAATCCTTGAATCCTTGTGAATTACTTACTTCAAATTAACATTGTGAATTAGTTGTTGAATTTAATAATAATAGATATATAATAAATTACAAATTGTAAATTATGGGATAGAGTCTTTCATTCTTTTATGTATCTTTTAATTTTATATTTTAAGTATTAATAACTACAAATATATTTTTAAGATAAAAATTTTAAAATTTTTATTAATGAATGATCTAAAAGTAAAATTTAAGACAATAGGTTTAATCCCCTCAAGCGATAGAACCTAAAGACTTTTGGCACCTCAGTAAAGTGCGTTTTTCAGACGATCGAACTTGTGTTCCTATCCTTATATAGATTGAGGTTGCTTACTATCTGAATAAACGCATTGTTAGTATTTTTCAAAATTGTCTTTAAAGTATCTTTAAAGTGTCCTCAAATTGAGTGTTGTGTCCTTAAAGTGTTCAAAATTAATAAAATAAAATCAAATATTATGATATGTTTTTAAAGTGTCCGACACGTGTTCAGGAGTATTCGAGAAATGTTAATGTTCGACCCATATACGTTGAACATTTTAAAGTATCTGTGTAATTTAGTAATTAATTTCTTAATAATTTTAGCTTATTAATTAATAATAATTCAGTTTTATCCTATAAAGATTTGAAATATGTATTAGAAGTTTTTGGGATTATATTAAACTTCCAATTATGTATCATTCGAGTTGAGAGAAGAATATATAGAGGGGGAGCCAGCGCCCATTTTCAAAGGTTTGCTATTAATTCGTTTCACGAATTGAATTGACTTGCATTGATCCAATTTACAGATCACCCGTGCACCAAATCAACGATGATTTTTTTTTTTTTGTTAAAATAAGAATATTTATTACTATATAAAAAAAATAAAAATAAAATTCTCAAATATTTTATTTTCATTGATTTGATCTATGAACGGAGTTGTTAAGATTAGACAAGTTTAATTCTTAGTTTCAATATAAAAATGAATTTACAATTTCATAATCCTAAAATCAATTCCATTATTGTTCAACCAAAATTTATTTGGAAATATTATTGAATTAAATTTCAATTCCTGGTCAAGTTACAAGAATTCATTTTTTTGTTTAGGGAAACTAATTGTTCTATTTTTAATTAATGAATTAGTAATTACATAGATTTTTTTAGGGTTTTTTTTATTTAGATGGATTAAAAAAAATCCCTCCACCCAATTTTTTAAATATATTTTGGAATAGGATACGCCACGTCGTATTGCCGACCTTTTTTTCGATCTTCCTCCGATAGTCATTGTTAATAAAATATAATGGGTTTGGGAGGAAGATTGTCCAAGTTATATACTTTAACTAAACACCTTATCTTATAATAGAGTACCACAAAAAAAAAAAAAAAAAAAAAAAAAAAAAAAAAAAAACCCTAAGAAAAAGGAAAAAATTTTGTCTCTTCAATCTAAACCTGCCGACAAAAATGTTGTCGGATAATTATAGTTTTGTGTTGATTGGTGAAGGCATGACTTTTAAACCCTAAGCCATACTACTTAGAAAAATTTACAAAAGATGAAAAATACAAATAAATATGTGCTAAGATATAAAATATTGAGCTTTTAAGCTTTAAGAATCCGTGTTGCATCTAATGACAATTAAGGGTACCATTATCTATTTATTATGACAATTAAATAATTATTTTTATCCAACATATCTACTTAAATCGCTAATATCTAACGGGCTAATAAACTAGCTGATAGCTGCAATACGAGCCAATAGCCACTGCAACCGCAAATAATACAACGGCTATAATTTCAGAGGATAGGCACCTGCAGCTGCAAGTATTTTCCTTCGTTTATTGCAATGGCCAACCAATGAACCAAGCAGTAACTAATCCTAACAGACCATTTTTTTTTTGGGCTTAATATAAGACACCCACCCTCTAAAGCCCAAATTTCTGCCACGTATACCCAACAAATGGCCACCACTCAACTTTCGCTCCAAATCCTCCGCCCAATCCCCCCTGCCTGCGTTACTTCCCGGCAACTCAGCAACAACTTCCGGACCAGAAACTTAGCCGTTAGTACCGGTCGGAGCTCCAAGTGGGCTCTCAGGTTGAGTCTGGTGGAGCAGAGCCCGCAAGCAGAATCCACTGCGGTTAATGTCGAGCAGTTGGTGGATCTCTTGTATGACGATCTTCCACATCTTTTTGATGATCAGGGCATTGATCAAACGGCATACGATGACCATGTGAAGTTTAGGGATCCTATCACCAAACATGATAGTATAAGTGGTTACCTCTTTAACATTTCTCTTTTGAAGGTTATATTCAGGCCTCAATTTTTCTTGCACTGGGTTAAACAGGTTTGTAAAAATTGTAACTTTGATATTGGTTTTGATAAGTTTTTTGGTTTCTTTTAAAAATTAGTAATGCTAGAATGTTGAAGAGTCAGATTTCTTTGTTTTCTTTCTTCGGTTAGAATAAGTTATTCTTTTTGAAAATGAATGTTCCTTGTTCATATATAGAAGGCCTATTTCTTTGTTTATTGTTCCAATACAATCCAATTATTACATGTTTTATGTTATGATTGTCCATTTTGGGAAGTGCAAATATTTCATTTGGGTTTGGCTTTGTTGATTGATGTAATTGCTATAGACAGGACCTTTTGAGATAACAACTAGATGGACTATGGTGATGAAGTTCATGCTGCTTCCATGGAAACCGGAATTGGTCTTTACAGGAACTTCTGTCATGGGCATTAACCCAGAGAATGGGAAATTTTGTAGCCATTTGGTAAAGCTTTTACCTTTTTGTATTGGAAAGGAAGGTGGATAAGAATGTGGCCGAGAGAGAGAAAATATATGTGATTTATTCTATTGAATTTGTAGGACTTTTGGGATTCCATAAAGAACAATGAGTATTTTTCACTTGAAGGTTTATGGGATGTTTTTAAGCAGGTACAGTTTTTTTCAGTTGCATGAAATACCATTGCAAATGAAATTAATTTTTTTCCAATTCTTATGTGTAGGTTACGAAAAATTTTCTTTTTTTGGCAGTTGAAAATTTACAAGACTCCTGACTTGGAAACACCCAAATATCAGATACTAAAAAGGACTTCAAGTTATGAGGTTTGTCTGCCTTATCCAACAGTTCTGAGTTATCTGTCTATGGCATTATGTTTTACTAATATTCTAGTTACGTACGTATGGATGAAAAACATTATTTTCAGGTTTTTTTTTTTTTTTTTTCTTTTTTTTTTTTGGGTGGGATTTATGCGAAGGTTATGAAAGCAAAATCTTTTTTCTTGTGTTGCTTCTTTTTCTGTGAACTTGACTTGAGTTGCCAAACTTCTGTTCATTAGTATTGATGATTATTTCCTCAACATGACACAAAGCATGTACACCTATAATGCATTTCAAAGAGTGAGACAGTCATACAGCTCAGATTGTATATACTCTATGTTTTGACAGGTAAGAGAGTATGCCCCATTCATTGTGGTAGAAACAAGAGGAGACAAGTTGTCTGGGTCATCTGGTTTCAATGATGTTGCTGGGCAAGTATTCTGTTGCAATCCAGTTCAATAATATTTTTTTCGCCTTACCTCAGTATGTAAGTGGATGATTGATGCTATCTTTACAGGTATATCTTTGGAAAGAATTCTACAATGGAAAAAATACCGATGACAACACCTGTCTTCACTCAGGCAAATGATTCTGAGCTATCAAAAGTTTCCATCCAAATAGTTCTTCCATTTGAAAAAGAATTAAACAGGTGAAGCTCATCAATTTTTTAGGGCTCTACAAGTTCAAGATTAAATTGATAGAAATGGGATTGAACTAGTCATTTATGCAAAAATTCGGTTTATTTTTTGGAAATTTGATGTTAGAAATAAATTTATTCGAGAACAAAATTCAATAATCTCACTCCGAAATATGAGCAGTTAAGAATGATAATGTGTTTTGACCAGTTTACCAGATCCTAATCAAGAGAAACTTAGCTTGAGGAAAGTGGAAGGAGGCACTGCTGCAGTACTAAAGTTCAGTGGAAAACCAACTGAAGATATTGTCCGCGAGAAAGAGAAAGAACTGCGCTCAAGTCTTGTCAAAGATGGTCTTAAACCGAAGATAGGCTGTTTGCTTGCCCGCTATAATGATCCAGGCCGAACGTGGAGCTTTACAATGGTATGATATAGTCCTTACCTGTCTCAGAGTTGATTTCGTTTCTGCTGCTCATTCTAGTTTTACTCTTTTCATTTAAATCTGTGTTCAAACATTCAGACAGTCTGAAGGTAAATTCTTTGATAGAAGAGCGGTAGTTCCTATGAGAAACATTTGCAGCAATACAATGAGAAAAATAGAATGCATGATTTCCCACTGCTAAAACGATGGCATTTTGTAGTTGTCATCTAATTAACTACTGAGACATTCTCTTTATTTCTTTATGTTTGTTTGGATTGAAGAGGAATGAAGTGCTAATATGGCTGGAAGAGTTCTCACTGGAATAAAGTCGTTATCGCAAGTTCGCATCCATTGTTGATCATTCTTCCTCAAAGAAGTTACAGAGGATGTGCTTCCACCAAATTGTAAACAAAGAAAATTGTAGACGAGGTAAAAACTGTCATTTAGTACAAATATAAACTGGTTACGAGGTAATACTGCTTTTGACATTTCTACAAACACGACAGAAGTCTGCAAAGAAATTCATGTAATTATAATGAATGTCCAATATCGCTGACACACAATGTCGTTTTGTTTTGATTGTCCTGAGTTTGTTGCTTCTAAAACTTGAGCTCTGGGAAACTAGAACTGAAAACTTAAAAATAAAAAGAAATTAGAGGTTGTCTCTGAGTTAGATTTTGGATATCTCATATCATATCTGTCTCTTCAATAGAATTCAATCATTGATAAGTTAGATTACTTAAAAAGGCACATTATTCAAGAACTCTAGATAATAGGACAATCGATGGGTTGTTTTCACCTTTTGGCCAACCAAATAAAAACAGAAAACATAAAACAGAGAAAAAATGAGTGGAAATGGCTTCTCCAACAAAGCAATTCCTTTCCCTCAAAAAACCAAAAAAAAAAAAAAAAAAAAAAGGAAAAAAAGGCAGTTCCTTTCCTTTCAAAAAAACAAAATCACAATTTCTTACGTGGTCACAAAAAAAATGTAGGGATAAGTTTTTTGGTTCTAATTGAAGTAAATTGAATTAATACAAGTTAACTAAATATATAAAAAATTTTTAACAATTTTTCTTTATTCCCCTAATTTTGGAGTTTGGATTTAACACTAGACTTATATATTTAAGTTAAATTAAAATAATTATTTAATTTGATTATAACTAATATTTTATTACGACTCATGTCCAAAAAAATCAAAATTTAAGTAATTATGCAATTTGATTATAAATAATATTTTAATTTCGTTATAATAGGACTGTTTAGTTGAGCTGGTAATCTGCAATATGAATGTTTGGTTGAGTGACGCGTACTATATAAACAAGTCAAGACATGAGTCTCCGACTCCATGATCGCCATCTAGAAGACCAAGTCAGAGGTGGTTGTAAGTTGTTCAGAAAAGTTCAAGTTGGCAATTGAAAGCCCGTGTCTTAATTACGACAAGCTGACATGAATGAGACGAGAGAAGTTCTCCAAATGGTAGGTTTCCCTGATGTGACGACTCTGGACTGTTCCACTGATTTCAATTCCTTACCTGGATTGCTAGTTTTCGACTGATTTCAATTTCCTTCGGAATTTCTTTTCTTGATTTCGAGTTGAATTGTTTTTAGAAATTCTATATATATTAAATTAACATGCTCCCAAATCTTGACAAACATACGTACGTACACGTAGATGGAGGGTTTTATAATTCACGCTAAAGCTTTTGGCTTCTTCTAAAAATTCTAAGTTTGACTGTTAACATATCGTTTTTATATAAAATTCAAATAAATTTATTTTTCTTATACAATATTGTGAAATTTAATTGGTGATGTGATATTTTTTAATTTTTTAATTTTTATTAAATTTTTTGATTCGAATAAATTAAATTATAAAACTCTTTTTCTTCCTTTCTTTATTTCTTTCAATAATTAAGCAGTACATAATAAATTTATTGCCTTAAATAGAAAACTTTGGTTTCTTTTTTTCTCTATAATTAATAATTCAAAAAACAATATTTATTTAATAATATTATTTAAACAATGTCATACCAACGCGCGATATTGCGACTAGTTATTGCATTAATGATGAAACTATTTTGCTTTTTTTTTTTCAATAATTAATAACTATATGCCAATCATGTTGTGGGTCTAGTTGGTATTCTTACTTATATGAGATGTAAGAGTTTTCGAATTTGAGTACTTTCAATTATAGTTATTTTCATCAATTTTGTAGGCTAAGGAAATGACTATCCTTGTTTTGTAGCCCACAGTGTTATTTCGGCTTCAATAAATTTAAAAAATAACAATATAATAAAATTTTCACATTAATCCTCTTAATTTATAAAATTTTTATTTTAAAATAATAAAACTTTTTATTTTATTTTTTCCAATAATTCATAATTCATTATATATTTAACTTAAAAAATTTAGAACATCTTCTTAATAAAATATTTTCATTTAACATAATAATCATAATCAAGTTTAAAATAATAATCAGTATTAAACTCGCATAATGCACAGAAATACGACTAGTTTTAATATAATTTTAAATCTAAAAATAAATTTATAACAGTCAAATTCAAAATTTTAATCTGAACGTTATGCAAAATATGAAAAACAATTATGAAAAAGAAGAAGATAAGCATCTGAATAAGATCATGAAGACAGCCAGAGAGGCATCCATGTGACCTGTTTGTTTTTTTGGTCCACGTGATGTTAGTGGTGAAGAGGAAAATACTAGAACCGAAGACTAAACAACTGAGGAAATTTTTTGCTTACCCAATCATACCAAGCCAACTTTTTTTTTTTTTTTAATATTATTATATTATTATTTTTTTTCTTCGAATTAAGTTAGATTAAACTAAAGTATTATTTATAATTGATTTAATGTATAAGTGAGTACATATACTGAATATAGGTAAATTTTTCTATAAATAATTAAAATGCATAATTGAAAATGAATTTATTGACTTTTAGATTAGTTTGCAAGTGCTCTACCAATTTTAAAATACTACAAATACAAATACAAAGTTTTTTTTTTATTTGGTTGATATTATTAATTTATTTTTTTAGGAAATGGGACATCCTACTTTTTTTACACAAAAAGAAAATAACTTTCTTAGAGAGAGGTTGAAAAGTTACATTTTTCTAACATAATTAATTTATTATTTAATGCATTATTATCTAAATATATTTTAAATAATTTATTGCAAATATTATTTTCTTTTACAATTTAAAATCTATTTATTTTTTATATATTATTTTCTCTTTTTTCGCAAATTTTCTTTATATATTTAGTATAATTACTCGATTCATCTCTTTATTTTATTTATTAAAATCCTTTATATGTAAAATTATTTTAATGTAATTAATGTTTGCTCAAAAAGAAAAATTTAAATTTACTATCCCCTACTATCCAATCAATAGGAGATCCCATATTTGAATATGAGAATGAGACTCTCTCCATCTAAAATCTCTTCACAATAAAAAAAAATGAAAGCAAAACTCAATTTGGCAATAAGAACTATAAATATTTTATGGTATTTTAGAAAAAAAAAAAAAATATACTAAAATTTTATTTTTAAAATAATTAAAAATGAAGTCCTTTTTAAGTATTTTATCTTTTTTAATGAAATTTTATTTTCATTATTTCCATTGACTTTTGTATTAGACACTATAATGAAAGTAAAGATTTCTAGAACACTATTTATCTAGCATGTGAAGTTAAAAAGGAAAACACACAAATCACATGCTTACTAACCATATCATTTGTGTTTTACTATAATTAAATGGGAGATACATAAATTGACATATAAATTATATAAGAAAAGTGTAACGGCGTTATTAATTCTTATTTTAATTATTTTAATTTATAAAATTATATTTTTTAATCTTTTTAATTTATAAAAATATATTATTTAACACATTCACTGATAAAATTATATGCGTTGAAAATGTAAGAATTATTAATTTAAAAATTATACTAATTATATATTAAATTAATATTTGCATGTAAAAAATAAAAATTTTAAAAAATATACGAAAATAATTCATATCAACTCCTAAAAAATGGTTAAGATGGCATGATAAAAACAAGTTATAACATATTGAAATAAATACTTATTTTATTATTATTATTTAACTGAAAAAATAATTTGCATAATTTAAAAAATTAATAATCTAAAATCCCATACTAAAAAAGAAAAAAAAAAAAAACAAGAACTTGGGATTTATAATTCCGCTAAAATAAAAAGAATAATATTTAATTCCTTAATCACCCTTGTCAATAGCCGGAGGAATATAGAATCGTAAACGGCTTGACGCCGGCAGGTTAAAGATTTCAAACCCAGTTGGCGCCGCCTATTGCCCTCTCTTTATATTCTCTCCGTAGTCCGTTGAAACCTAAAAAACGCGTCCCATTCGGCACCTTCCTAGCTGGTCAGCGGGCCTTGTCTTCACCTTCTCTCTGCTACCATCTATATATATCTCAAATTATATTCCCGTTTCTGTTCACGCACTTCTATTATTTCTTTTTCTCCCTCTTCTTTTCTTATTAGCCTTCGAATCTTTTTTTTCTTCTAATTTTAATTAGTTTTATTACTCGACCATTAAGATTCTAATTTAAATATAGTACTAATAATCCTTCTATACTGCACATTGTCTATATAATTTCGTTTGGCTGCCGCTTACAGCTAGCTTCTTCCTCTCTCTCCTTCTGTGGCCTTTCCTGGTAGATTCAAGCAATCCGTCTGGGATTTACCGCTCGAGGTTAGTTTTTCCTTTTCTTTTTCTTTGTTTATCGAATGCCGTTAATCTCGTTTGATTTGTTTTTGATTTTGTGAAACCTTTTTGGATCTCGATCTTTCCTTAATTTAGTTTAATCGAATGGGAAGGTTGATCTGGTTTTCGATTTATAATCCCTTTTCTGCCAATTGCATGAAAGTTGTTCTTTGATTTGAAATTCTGATCTGGGGTTCAGCTAAATTTGATCTTTGATGAGGGATAAATATTTGGTTAAATACAAAAGGAAGAACTTTTGTCGAAATTATAGTAATACAGTATTTTCTTTAAATATAAATGAAATTAAATTGTTCATTTTTTAGACTTTACCTACTTGGGTTTTGCTTGTTTCGTCTTAGAGACAGTTCAGTTAATAAAACTTTGTTTTTTTTTTTTTTTTCTACGAGAAAGTAGAAAAGATTGGGTAAATGCGGATGAAACTATTTTGTCACTGTACTTGTTTGAAAATTCATTTTGGATTTGAATTTCTGATTGCCACTGTGCTAGATTGTAAGTTCTTTTTGATTTTTGGTCTTTAGTCGTTGACTTCTCATTGTTCATTGCATTGCTTTTCTTCTTTCACATACTCATATTATTGTTCTCAGTTCTCACCAAATTAATTGAACTTCTTTAACAGAGGAGAGATGGCAGAGCCAAAGCCAACTACACCCTTGATCTCACCATCATCGTCGCGAAACCTTCCTGATTTCAAAAAATCTGTAAAGCTAAAATATGTTAAGTTGGGTTACCATTACGTCATCACCCATGGAATGTACCTTTTCCTTTCCCCCCTTGTTGTCTTAATTGCTGCTCAGATTTCTACATTTTCTCTTCAAGATTTTTATTCCCTTTGGGAGCATCTACAGTATAATCTCATATCAGTGGTCTGCTGCTCAATGCTTCTTGTTTTCCTATTTACTCTATATTTTATGAGTCGTCCTCGGCCTGTATACCTTGTTAACTTTTCCTGCTACAAGCCTGAAGAATCTCGCAAATGCACGAAAAGGATTTTCATGGATCAGTCTCGGATGACAGGAACATTTTCAGAGGAGAATCTCAACTTTCAGCAGAGGATTCTTGAGAGATCTGGCTTAGGGGATTCGACTTATCTTCCTGAGGCTGTCCTCAATATTCCTCCTAACCCATCAATGCAAGAAGCTCGAAAAGAAGCTGAGGCCGTGATGTTTGGATGTGTTGATGCGCTTTTGGCTAAGACCTCCATTAAGCCCAAAGATATTGGAATCTTGATAGTGAATTGCAGCTTGTTTAATCCTACTCCATCTCTTTCTGCTATGGTTATCAACCATTACAAGCTTCGAGGGAATATTGTTAGCTACAATTTAGGCGGGATGGGTTGCAGTGCAGGTCTGATCTCAATAGCTCTTGCTAAGGATCTTCTTCAGGTCCATCCTAATTCCTATGCATTGGTTATCAGCATGGAGAACATCACTTTGAATTGGTACTTTGGAAATGATAGATCAAAGCTTGTTTCGAACTGTTTATTCAGAATGGGAGGGGCTGCAATATTGCTCTCGAACAAACGGTCTGATAGAAGAAGGTCAAAGTACCAGTTAGTACACACTGTCCGTACTCACAAGGGTGCAGATGATAAGTGCTTTTCTTGTGTTATGCAAGAGGAAGACTCCAATGGGAAGGTTGGTGTTACGTTGTCAAAGGATCTCATGGCAGTTGCAGGTGACGCCCTGAAAACTAACATAACTACATTGGGGCCTCTTGTTCTGCCAATGTCGGAACAGCTGCTATTCTTTGCCACATTAGTCGGTAAGAAACTTTTCAAGATGAAGATCAAGCCGTACATCCCTGATTTCAGACTAGCTTTTGAGCATTTCTGCATTCATGCTGGGGGAAGAGCTGTTTTGGATGAAATTGAGAAGAACTTGCAGCTTTCTGATTGGCACATGGAGCCATCAAGGATGACACTTTACCGATTCGGGAATACCTCAAGCAGTTCCCTTTGGTATGAACTGGCTTATTCAGAAGCTAAGGGAAGGATTAGGAAAGGAGATAGAACATGGCAAATAGCATTCGGTTCAGGGTTTAAGTGTAACAGTGCAGTGTGGAAGGCTTTGAGGACAATAAACCCTGCAAAGGAAAAGAGTCCCTGGATGGATGAGATCCATCAGTTTCCAGTTGATGTTCCTAGGGTAGCAACTATTTAATCCCTAAAATGGTTGGTTATGGTGTAGATTGTTGAGGACATGTGAATTGATTGGTTTGTGAAAGGCATTTTTTTAATTATTCTAGAATTGGAGCCAGGTTATTTGGAGGACTGAAATTGAAATTTGTAACTGATTTGTTCTGGCATTTCATTTCTGCTTTCAATGTAAGCATCATAAATTTGCTGCTTAAATTGCTTCACTTTTTGTTTTATTAGACCACAATATATGCATGACAAATTAGATTCTTCGAGGCAGATGATGAAGCAATGGTAAAGATCAAAAGGGAAGAAAGCAGCAGATCAGAGTAGAATATCTGTTGATAGTTAAAGCTTTCGATCCAATGTCAAAATGTTGATCGTTTTTAAACCCTATAGCTTGTCATGGATTGATCATTGCTTAAATTAAAAGTTTCTGGTAATGAAACGGTAAGAATGCAGGGGGGGATCTTCGATCTCAACAAAAAAAAAAAAAAAAAAGAGAGTAATCATGTGCAGTTCCAATTAATATCCAATCCGATCCAAAACAATAAATACAGATTTTTTTTTTTAATTTTTAAATGATAAATTTTGATTTAATTATGTTAAATTCTGCAAATTAAGAGTGAAAACACTATTACCTTTCATACCAAATTAAACATTAAAATATAAAAGTAGGAAATTCCAACTGGATTTCACGAAAGGTTTGATATACCAAACAGGACTTCTATGAATTCTGAGATACATACAGATGCAAAGATGCATGAAGCAAAACCAATCAGTTTGGCATCCATAAGCAGCCTTGCCAAAGTGAGCTTCTAATACTGCTACCATAAAGTGGGAATAAAAAGAAAAAGGTTGCCAAATAAGGTCATTATCCAAATATCCATAGTGTATGAGAAACCTACTAAGGCCAACCGAAATGAAAAAACAATAAGTAAGAGCTAACAATTTAAACAGTAGGTTTTGACCAGATCAACAGTAACAGAAAGTAGGAACTGTTTTCCCTTTGGCAAATTGACACGGTAAAATCCTTGAGAGTCTACTCCTTGGATGATTTGTTGATAAGTGATTTGTGGATGTGAGGGATGACTCCACCACCAGCAATGGTACCTTTAATCAGAGTATCAAGTTCTTCATCACCGCGAATTGCAAGCTGCAAATGCCTAGGAGTGATACGTTTAACCTTGAGATCTTTGCTAGCATTTCCAGCCAATTCCAGCACTTCTGCAGTCAAATACTCCAAAATAGCAGCAGAATAAACTGCAGCTGTTGCTCCTACCCTCCCATGAGCTGTGGTTCTTGATTTCAGCAACCGATGAATCCGACCCACTGGGAACTGAAAGTTACACCAAAAAATAGAAAATTCAACAGATATGCTTTCTCTGCCTTCAGAGAAACAAAAATTTCCAGTCCTAATTCATGTTCGTTTCCTAGATGAAGCAAGTAACAGCGTTTGGCAGAAGCACCACCGTTCCTTTACTCAAGCAATTCACTCACAAATCCACAAAAGATTCCCCAATTGTAAACATCCTTTAACTGAATAAATAACTAATAGTGATGAAATAATTGTTGATGGAATGAAAGCTCACGATCTCAAAATATCCGAGCTGCCTGAAGAAAAGTGATTATCTGAATTCTGAAAAAACTTATAGCACTCAACATAATTCGCCTGATATGCATCTAATGTTTCATGACACCACCTTTTCAAACATAGGTCTAGAATAGATGAAAACCTTACTAAAAAGGGCTAGTGAAGGTAAAAAAATGTACTAGAATTACAAAACTCCGGAAATTCAGACAATGAATTGATAATAGCAAATGAATAAATGTTTCATTTTCATTGAATTTTTAGATTTTCCTTATCCCACCAAAAGAAATGTGCTTTCCGAGCTTTTGTTCGCTAATTTGCATGTGTGACCCCTTAACAAAAGTAAAGAAACAATACGAGTTGAAAGTTATCAATCAATTACCAAAAAATAATCTCTTTTTTTAACTTGGCCACAAAACCAAAAAGAATAAGAGCCAAAAAGAGACATAGGAGCATCTAAATTCATACATTAGATGAAGTTAAATAAGCAAACGAAATCCAGTTCAAGAAAAGAAAAACAGAACAAACAAAATCCCAAACCAAAATCTAAAACCCTCAACTTAAATTAAACATCCATATTAACTGGGTGAAATCCAGACACGAAAGAAGAAGAAGGAACGTACTGGGCTGGACTAAATGTAAAAAGAGCAGGAAAAAAGAAAGACAGAATGAAACCTGAAGGCCAGCGCGAGAAGAACGAGAGATGGGCTTCTTCTTATCTTTGTCCTTGTCCTTGCTCCTGGTAGCAGCTGAAGTCCCAGTAATCAAACCCTTGGCGCCTTTACCGGACATCTTTTTCCCGCCAAAAACAAGTAAGAAACAGATTGGAGCTAAAATGGAAGACAAAGTGCGGTTCGAGAGAAGAAGAACACAATCCGCACGTTCAAACAGAGACGGAAGGTTATGAATTATTTCCGTGTCACTTGACTAAAATACCCCGTCCGTTCTACCAAATTTACAAACTACTTCTGGTCTACTACAGTACAACTCCTGCAATTGGAGTAGGTTATTAAGTGCTTGTTGCTTGCTTGCCTTTCGTATTTATTAGTGCGTTATTTTTCCAAGTACGACAAGAAAAAAAAGTCGTTTGAATGACGGGAAAGTATTTCTGTCTTGCAGTGAAAAGAAACTCTTTTTTTTTTTTTTTTTTTTTTTTTTTTTTTTTTGTTTAAAGGAGAAAAATTTACCTTTCAATAGAGAAAAAATTACTGTTTAAACCGGTCTATCTATTTCATTTAAACAATTACTGGGTAAAAGATAAATTTATTCAGAGAGTAAAAGTATATTGTTTATCGCAGGGTTAATCAGAATATCTGCTCAATGTCTTTTCAATTTAATGATGTGCAAGCTTATTTTTAAGTTAGAGATCTTTAATTCGACACCATAACATTTTAATAAAAAATGGAATAGAAATTCAAAGACAAAGGAACTATTAATCAATGACGTCTATGCTGCAATATTGGAAAAGGGACTATGCTTAAAGAAAAGAAAATGGAAAGCAGGAAAATGGAAGCCCAAGTATGAAAGCTTCCTCCAAATCCTTGAAAAGAAAGAACTGGAGGAAAAATTTATTTGATCATTAGAGCATTTCCACATCCATCAAAATATTTTCCAGGACTAGTTCCTCATAGCTCACAGAAGAAAAATAAACTTGGGAGTCAAAACATGTACACAGATTCACCATCAACCACAATGCAGATAGTAAAGACTTTAAGAAGTTTTGAGGGATCGATTATGAAGGTAGGTAGGCTGCAAAACATGTATAGGTCCGTTCTATCTATTTAATGCATTACTGGCTAAAGCTTGTACAAGAATTAGGTGGTCTTAAATCCTATATATGAGGCTAATCCTATACCTCGGCCTCTTGCAATACCAACCTATCCCACAACCCAAAAAAACAAGAAAAGAAGAAATCTTTTTTTGTTCATCAATCTGTTCCGGCTTCTTCCTTGTCATTGGCCTTCCCATCGTCTGAAATGTGGAAGCCCTCAATTTTTCGTGAAACTTCATCTGCAGTTACCTTCACCTTTTCAACTAATCCATTTGCTGTGAGCCCCTCCCTGTCATCATGAGTCAAAGGGCCTGTCTGCCATATCCTTATGGTTCCATCCTCAGAACCTGAGGCATATGATTCCCCTCCTGGCGAGAAGCGCACACAGTGTACAGGACCATGGTGACCCTTATTGCACGCTGCCAAATCAAAATTGACAAAGTCACTTGCCATAATCCAAAACAAGGATGAAGGAATATTTTCAGGACCATATAGAACATTTAACTACTCTAAAATGGAGCAGAAAAAAAAAAAATCCCTGAAAACACAAACATAGATTACTAAATGTAACGGATCCATCGCAATACCCCATACAAGGAAGAGAGAACCAAAAAATAGCTTCAAGATCATCATACCCATGCAGCCTTTTCTTGTTTATTTTATTCAATAAATTGTGGGAGCATATACCTATCTCATTGCCAGTATGAAAATCATACACATGAATCCACATATCTTCTCCTCCAGCAATGAACTTGTTCCCATACTTGGGTTCCAAAGAAGCTGATTCTACAGTGCAAGGCATGTTGTAGCTCTTCACCAACCCAAAACTAAGGGGGAAAAGGTGTCAAAATATGATATCAGTTAACCACAGAAACTTTTGTTACAAGAAACGAACAAAGTGAGCTTGGAACTTACTGGTTTGCATCCCAAAACTTTACAGTAGAACCATCACAAGTTGTTATATATCGACCGTCTTGACTCACTTCAGCACTGGTCACAGATGATTTAGTCTCAAGCGTTTGCACTATCTTGCCGCTTCTAACATCCCAGAGTCTGAATGATAATCAGTTATATCAGCAAAAATTAGAGAAACTAGTTAACCTCAAAACAGTCATTGAACTAAATTCCACACAAAAGTTTAAATCTTAAAAAAAAAAAATACATGTTTTTACAGAAAAAAAAAAGCTCACAACTGGGATTCATTTCTAGAACCAAAAACAATTGGATCATCTGCTCTAAATGACCTAATCCTCCTAGCCAGCCAGTCCTTTTCATATGGCCCTTGATCCCACAAACTAACAAGCAATAACCATAAACCCTCGAATGCTGGATCCCACAAAAGAGTTACTCAATTATCTCCTCCAACCCCAACGCACTCCCCAACAGCACAACCAAAAGAGAAAAATAAACATACTCACACAGTGAAAAGAAACACAAGAAAGATGGATTTTTCTCTTTCATGACAGGTTACAAACACAAAGTTTATCAACACACAAGTGCATATATTCTCAAAAAACGACACAAGTGCATATTACTATTACTGTAGCTAGCTTTATACATGATTAAAGAAGCTAACCTCACACCCCCCATATCAGAGCAAGAACTCAGTATTGTCTGATCACTGTGAAGCCATGCAACAGTTCTGATTGAGCCAGGAGACTTATCAACTTCTCTTGGAGGAGCATCTGGACGATTCAAATCAAAAATGCGAAGGACTTTTTCTACTCCTCCAGTGAGCAGAAGATGAGTATCCTGAGGCCAGATTGGGAAAATATTGAGAGAGATTGACGTAGAAACGTAGTGAACAAGAAAAGCACAGATCCACTCATCCACTTCCGTGACATATGATTCCAAGAATTACAGTAACACAAAGACATAGGTTTTATAATAAATACTATTTATAAAGGACATCAAAGGCTCAAACAAACATCGTCGATATCATGTCACTTGAGCATTAAAATTACCTTACAAGTCACCCTCCAAACTAAATCTTCCAGCTTAAGATACTAGGGAACACGAAAACAATATGTTTCAGGGTAGAAAAAGCAGATCGATTGCTCTGGAAAAATGCTTTCATCAAAGTTTAGTTACTCTTGTCCACTTAATTACTTTGTTTAACATTTTGTCAAACATAAAGAACAAGAAGCTTCAAAGTTCTCAAAGTAGGTCAATGCCACTGACTTTAATCATGTAAACGTGCTCACATCTTTAAGTGTGATAGTATGCATTATGATAACAGAAAAGAACCATCCTTTGCCCACTGAAAATTGAAAAGAAGAAACAAATGCTGACTTTACCTCTGAGAATGCAGAAGCTCGCACAATGTGCTTGTGTTCAAATGAATGCAGTTCATCCCCTGTTAATGCATCCCAGACTTTCCTGTATATAACATTGTTGTACATGTTAAATTAACAACTAACTGAAACTTTATAACTATAATGACTATTTACTATGTAAATTTATAAAACCTTATGCACCCCCGATGAAACTTTGCATTTTATCTTATACAAAACAAACCCAACTTCCACATGACATAGATATAGCATGCAGTTATCATCTTTTAATAACTATATAAATATAAAAAAAATCACATGCTAACATCCTCAAGCTCCCTAGATTATGATATTGTTTGGCAAGGAAAAAAAAAATGCTTAGCCTCTAGTAACAGAAGAATGACTTGTATGAGACGGATTTTGAACAACCAGGCAGAAGCTAATTGATTTTCCCAGGCTCAAAACATGAAGTTCATTCACCAAAATAATCAAAATGAAAATTCATCTGGAAGCACCCGTACAAGAGACAAATAAATGTAAAAAAAAAAAAAAAAGAAAAGGAAAAAGAATGCATGCTCCCTTTTGTCTTTTTCTGTTTGCAAGAGAGAATAAGTGATCATATGCAATAATCAATGTTATGTGATCTACAATTCTATAACAATTAAAAGCAACTGTAGAACAGCTCAATGGATGGGACTTGAATTCAATATCACTTTATAACTGTAAATGCAAAAGAAACAAACAAAAGCATCATGTTGGCAGGCAGCAACTTTGACCTTCAAAACATAATGCACAAGTACTCACATAAGATGTCACTCAAAATTTAGCAGTGCACCCATAAAAGCCATGAACAGACACTACTATGGAAAAATCCATATGAACAAGAAGACTTGGGTATGAAGAAAGCTTAAATAAATGCAACATCCAACAAGAGTCATAACAAAACGGTAAACCTTGAAAAGGCACATTAAAAGAAATTTAAAAAAACGATGAAGAAAATCTCGGGCTGTCAAAAACATACAATGTTACATGTCTCTTTAGGTTTTCTCAGTTCGCACACATTCATAAGATGGTTATATCTACAATGAGAAGGACTCAAACATAGATAAAAAAAGGACATGACATTCACCAAGAGGTGCACAAAATTTAAAACTTTGATAGCAAGAAAGAAAGCAATAGAAAAACACAAAAAAATGTAACTACATACGCAGTAAAGTCAGCAGAACCAGAAGCAGCACGTAAAGCATTAGTATCCAAGCAGCAACTCCACACCGCACCCTTATGTCCTTCAAAAGTTCCAATCCAATCTCCGGTCTCTCCATTTCTAAGCATTGGACTAGAATCTGAACCCAGAAGAGTAAAACTCCATAATTCAACAACTAAACAAACAATTTACAACATCACTAAAATGATCCACCCATTATCATCGAAATCTCATGGTTGACCGAAATGGAAAAAATTCAAAATGAATAGTTGTAATCAACTCTAACATTAATTAAGATTCTAAATTGGACTTTGTCCCTGCAAAATCAATAATGAGGAGGGCAGACACGAACTCCAAAACAAGATTAGCCGTCAGTGAGTAAATTAAAAAAGTAAAAAATATTCTAAATTGGGCTTTATTAAATGCTTCACAAGCAAATTCATAAACCATTAGAATGTAACCAATTTATAACAAATCGGAGCCTATGACTGAATCTGTCTATAATTTAAAACCAAAAAACAAAAATGAAAACGTACCCTTGCTAGCACTTATGAGGAAGAAACCATCAGGAGTGATTGGACTGTAAAACAGATCGACGACTGGGCGAGAATGACCATGGCACACAAGTGGAACCGCCACCCTTTTCTTATCCATCAGATTTTCTTTTTTCTTTTTGTCAAAAAGAAATATAATAACCTAAAATCTTTTGTAAAATGAAGATTTCTTATGATCTGAAATTTTGGAGAAGAGGAATTGATTAAAAAGAGAAGCGTGTCTGTGTTCTATACAGAGAGTAAAGAAATGGCGGCATTTGACACAGGTGGGAAAAGCTGAATCTTGGATTAAAGGAAAGCTTGAATCCACACCCCCTAACCCTAGGCTCTGCTGGGAATGAAATGCTTTGGAGCAACTAAAAGAAAGGAAGGAGAAATAAAAAAAAAAAAAAAAAAAATCGAAAATTAACAGGAAGAAAGAATTTTGTTAGTCCACAGAGCAGTGAAACAGGGGCTAGGCGCAAGGAGAACTCGAACTTGGATCCGACCTTATATAAGGGTGACTCTGGCGTTCTTGTCCTTTTGGGCTTTATTTTTTAGTGTGGGCTCTGTTAACTATAACAAAGCCCAACAATCTCTTTCACAGATTGCTAACTTGATGAAAAAAAAAAAATTTACTGACTTCTTTTTTTATATCCAGCGGCGTCCAGCTCTTAGGGCTGAACTGTGGACATGTATAGTTTTTACTCTTCATTTCGAGTCCATGCAAATACCCCTCTATATGAATTGAGCAAATTTCCAATACACATGGATTATGATCCATGAGCATTAGCGGATTTAAAAGCAAGCAGAAGTTAATTGACTGCTTGAATGCCTCCGAAAATCAAAACTTTAAATATGGTAATAAATAATCATTAAGTATCTCATTTATTATTTTTTAAAATAACAGTAATAATAATAATTATTTAATCATTTAAAATGTTCGATAAACTAAAATTATGCGGCTAATCATACAATACAGATAAAATGATTCTCTTTTAACTCACTAAATTAATAAAGATTCTTGCGGTTATCAATTCGAAATCTGAGTTTTTTTTACTCTCTACGTGTGCATAGAAAGTGAATAAACCAAACCATAGTTAATCACCAGTAAATGTCCCTTTTAATTTTTTTCATTTCACCGTTGATTTGTATTTGATTTTTTAGGATTTTGTGAACTTGAAGATACCGAAGCCTAATGAGACTCGGTAACTTGGGCCCGATGTACATACTAGATAAATATCGGACCGCCACAGGCCCACGGGCAACTATATAAATACGCCTAACCACGGAGAGAGCATTTTAAGACGACCGACGGTAGAACCGGAAACTCGCATCTCACCAGACTTGTTGGCAAAGAAACCCTTCAAAATCAAAAACCCAATATACTCTGAATCTTGCCATAATGGCCACGGTAGCGGTGGAGAATAAGCAGCCGGAGTCAATGATCGCAGAGGAGACATGTTCCGCCAAGGGGGCGGTGAAGCAAGGGGAAGGGCTTAGACAATACTATCTCCAACATATCCATGAGCTCCAGCTACAGGTCCGTCAAAAGAATAACAATCTCAATCGTCTCGAAGCCCAGCGTAATGAGCTCAATTCAAGGGGTACGTGCTAGGTGTAATCTTTATGTATTACCTGGTGCATTTGAATTTAGGTTTTGTGCTTTCGTTTGTTCTCTCTTGAATTGGAAATTTGGGGTTTTATTCGGTTTTCATATGGATTTGGTTCTTAGGGTTTTGAGCCCTGTTTATGTTCAATCTCCAATATATTTGTTCTTTTACTATGCAATAAGCCTTGTTATTATTATTATCTTCAATTGATGTGGTTTTTTTTGCAACAACAACACCGGAATTTCTTATGTGCGTAGATCTAGAAAACTAGCTGTTGAGCTGTATTATTAACGTGTTGAAACAAGAATCACATTAATGGACCTGCTTAATAATGTGCGTTGTGAGCTCAACTTCCGGTTATGCTGTAAAGTGGTAAATGAATTAGATTCAGCTTGAGCACTTGGGTTTGATGCCAATTCATGTATCTTTTTGCTGCTTGCTGAATGTCTATTCAGCACAGCTGGGTGCTGGTTTTACAGTTGTTAAGTCTTGGGTGCATGAACCTAAGCCTATGTTTTGTCCCTATATACAAGGAACTGATGAACCGATTATATGTTATATATGGAACTATATACAAGGGACTAATGAACTAACATCTATGTAATATGGACCAGTATGCTAATCTTCCTGCATTCTGGATACCCTTTTTCATAAAAATGTGTTGGCAAGGCATACAGTTTAGAATTACAGTGAAGCTGTTGGAATCCTGTGCTTTACAGCATCATTGACAGTGAAAAAGTTAGCTTTTTGGCTGGTCGCTTCTAACACGTGGTGAAGATGCAAAAGCATGGCATGTAGGATATGTTATTAAGCTACAGTTTCTCTTTTAGTTGATATATTGTTATTGTCCCTCTCCTAGTTCATTATTTATCTACAAATTGCGTGTAAGTTGTTTAATTGTTTAATGTTTGACGTGGCCAGTGAGGATGCTTAGAGAAGAACTACAGCTGCTTCAGGAGCCTGGTTCATATGTTGGTGAAGTTGTCAAAGTGATGGGGAAAAATAAAGTGTTAGTTAAGGTACTAAGTTTCTTTCAATCCTAGCCAAAACACTTTGAAATCTCTTAGTCCTTTGTTAATTTGTTTACCATGCATGATATGAATAATGATTCAAGATTTTCGTCTTCCACGCTCTAGAGAGTCCTTTTGTTTTTGAGCTTTTTTGTTTCCATTGTGCTTTATATGTCTTTTGATTTGTATATGGTTATATGTGAACTTTGTCATAATCTTATTTTTTGGAAGTTGGCCTTCTGTGAAACTGTCTTTGCTTATTAGAATCAGATATTGTTGTGATGCATCTGTTGGGCATGGTCTGAACCAGACTTGTCAGAACTCTTGATTCAAGTAAAGACTGCTCCTGAGGTTATGGCATAGTAGTCTTTTGTGAAAGAAGTCATTATTCATTCAAGTAGTTAAAAGCGGCAAGCGCAATCAAAGCGAAGCGTCCTGTTATTGCCTAATGTGCAAGGCGCACCAAAAAGCACTTGCCGTAGTGAAGTATGTGTATATATATATATATATATATATATAGACACACGCACACACACACATAAGAAGAAGAAGAAATGAGGGAGAGTGAGTACTGACTCTGGCAAAGTTCAATAGTTAAAAGCAAATTGCGAGTAACCTCAATAATAGAAAACATGAAAAATAATTGAGATGCATAAGACTGTATAGTGGAGATAAATGGTGCAAGAAACTCACTTTGAGTAGATGTCTTACTGTTAATTTTTTCCCCTCTTCTAATAATCCTAGGTTAAGAGAAGAAAACGTGTGTTAGAAAGTCTACCTATTGGAAAAGTTAATATATTAAATCTTGTATTTGACTAGAATACCCCTAATTTTGAGTGGCAGAGATCGACTCTTGATAGAATAGAACATTATCTTCATAACTTGTTGCCTCATTTGAGGCACTTGCTTAAATGCAATAAGAGAGCACCTGGTTGAATGCCATCCCACCAGGTAGTTTAGAAAATGTCAGGATGCTTTCTTGCTGCACTTTAGTGCCTAGGTGTGCACCCCATGCTCTTTTGACCATGAATTATTCAATGCAGTATTAATGGAGAAGTATTATTTTGGGGCCAATCATTTTCCTTGGTTGGAAGAAATAGTTAATGCTTTGTTTTGGGTACGAAGTATCTCCATTGGCATTCCTGGTTAGTTTGTGCCATTATTTATGTCTATATTATATGTCAATGGCATGAAAACTGTTTATGTCTATTTTATATAATAGAAATATTGAGAAGGTAAAAACTTTTATATGGAAAAGAGAGTACTTAATAGTACAATATTGTATAATGAACAAAACAATATTTTATATCTTATATGACTAATTTAGCTTGATTACTGAATATATTTGGAAGTCTACTAATGTTAAACCTTTTAATATAAATAAGTTATTTGTAATATTTTGTTTATGATTTGTTTTTCTTTTTTTGTCTCTCAATGTTTAAAACTTTAAATGTAGTAGTAGATACCTGTTTTCAGCCATTTACAAGTGTCGGTTTTTTCCAGGTACATCCAGAAGGGAAATATGTTGTTGATATTGATAAAAATATTGATATCACAAAGATTACACCATCGACAAGGGTTGCTCTCCGAAATGACAGCTATGTTCTTCACTTGATCTTGCCAAGCAAAGTGGATCCCTTGGTCAACCTTATGAAAGTTGAAAAGGTTCCAGATTCTACATATGATATGATTGGTGGCCTTGACCAACAAATCAAGGAGATAAAGGAGGTCTCTGGATACTTTTATCTATTTTGCTGACATTATTGTTTCTTGTTTCTTGATTGTTAATTTCTAGATTTCTTTTTAGGTTGTTGATTGGCATTGGCTTCATTTTTAAACTGTTTTCTTTTAATCTTTTCAGGTCATTGAACTTCCAATTAAACATCCTGAATTGTTTGAGAGTCTTGGAATTGCTCAACCAAAGGTAAAGTTAAGTTACTGTGCTATTGTATCCATTAATTAAGCTTTTTACTGAACATTATTCGTATTGACTCTCTCTCATGACAGGGTGTTCTTCTGTATGGGCCACCTGGTACTGGGAAAACGCTATTAGCTAGGGCAGTAGCACATCATACTGACTGTACTTTCATTAGGGTTTCTGGCTCCGAACTGGTTCAGAAATACATTGGTGAAGGCTCTAGAATGGTCCGAGAACTCTTTGTCATGGCAAGGTTTGCGTCTCTCATCACCCATTTCCTTATCGTGGATGCTTCATAATTAAATTGTTATATGTTAATTTCTTTAGCATCTGTTCCCCAACTTCTCTTTATTTGTTTGCGCTGGTTGCTATTGTCAGTGTTTATATTTAAAATTAATTCTGAAAAGGGGCTCTGCAACTATCTTAATTTAGTGTAATATTGGCTGAATGTTTATATGACATGAAAGATGCTGTTTCTTGTCATTCTTGTGGAGATTCAAGAACTGATGCTGGAAAAATGAAAAAATTTACCGTGAATGTCTTAGCTGCAGCCTAACATGAAAATGTTCTTCTGCTTGGCATTTCAAATTTTGATATGATGATTTCTCTCCTTTTGGTTCGCCACAGGGAGCATGCTCCATCTATCATCTTCATGGATGAAATTGATAGTATTGGTTCTGCAAGAATGGAATCTGGCAGTGGAAATGGTGACAGTGAAGTGCAGCGGACTATGCTGGAGCTTCTCAATCAGCTGGATGGATTTGAAGCATCAAACAAGATCAAGGTATCATCAAATGAATACCTTCAGTAAGTAGAAATTAATTTTGATACGTTGTGTGCTTGTGTATTTTGACATGCACTTTTGAACAGGTTTTGATGGCGACTAATCGGATCGATATTCTGGATCAAGCTCTCCTTAGGCCAGGACGGATTGACAGGAAAATTGAATTTCCAAATCCCAATGAAGAGGTGAGCTCCATTGTCACTGGTTCTATCTGTTTTCTTCAACTTGCTTAAAGAAAATAACATGCTTAATGATGAATATGCAGTCACGTTTGGATATCTTGAAAATCCATTCAAGGAGGATGAATTTAATGCGCGGTATTGATTTGAAGAAGATTGCAGAGAAGATGAATGGTGCATCTGGTGCAGAGCTTAAGGTATTTTTCTCCTTATATCTGTGAGATCTTTATCATCTTTCCTCTTGATGTTGTCAACATTTAAGAGGTTCTGTTTCCAAACTTAATGTTAGATAGCATGTGGGCACCTACATGTTCTGGTTTTGCATTTAATTCTCAATATAAAATTGTATATCTAGGTCCTGAGTTAGGCCTATATCTTAGGCCCTCTCTTGAAAGAGAGATGAATTGTCACAACAAGAGAGTGAGTTAAAAAAAAAAGTATCATTTATTTCCAACCAACTTGGTCTGTATTCAAAATTTGTTTTATTTCTCCAGTTAACATCGCCATTCTGATTTGTTCCCATCGAATGACTTATTAATCCTTGGCCAAATATGGGAACCTTTTTTCAAAAAGAAAAGGAAAAAATTTTGCTGTATATGTTAAGAGGCAACATATGTAGGAAAAATTCTGGAAGTAGCTTTAAACTTCTTTTTGTGTATCTTCTTGATGCATATTTGTGCCTTTTCTGCATTCACAGGCTGTGTGCACGGAAGCTGGAATGTTTGCCCTAAGGGAGAGGAGGGTCCATGTAACACAGGAGGATTTTGAGATGGCTGTAGCGAAGGTCATGAAGAAGGAAACAGAAAAGAACATGTCACTGCGGAAGCTTTGGAAATAAGTTAAATCTTATATTGTGTATTTTGTGTTTTTCTCTTTCCAAACCAATTGGAGCGCCAAAAAAAGAAAAAAGGAAAAAATTCAACACTTGCCCGTTCTCTGCGTGGAATATTTTGCAGGACTTGTTTTGCCTGCATGGACTTAGTTGGCGTCATGCATGTACCCCTTTTATTCACAGGATGAAGGAATTGTACGAAAGACGGATCCCCGGGGAGGGACTCTGTAAGACACAGTTAGCCCTGTGGATTTTATTTTGTAAGTCTGAATATTACTTATCTTGATTTGATCCCTACCTTTCTTTTGAGTCTAATCTGTTGGTTGGTTGCTTGATCATCCTTCCAAAGTGACAAATCAAATGCCCTTTTGGATTGGAAGGAGGAAAATTGTAGGAAGGGAAATAAAAAATAAAGCTTGTAGAAATTTGGCCGTGCCCTCCTATTTTCTTTTGGGTCAATAAGGAGTAAATGATTTGGATCTTTTGGGATGGGAAAATGATAGATTTTGACAAATAATGCTCTTGTAAAAATTGTTGTTTACAAATGTGATGCCAAATGGAAACTGTTTGCAAACCTGATACTAATGTTTTCTTTTGCTATGGAGAGAGAGGTGAGAGAACCTTGTATTAAAAAATCACCAACCCATCGAGTGGTCTAAATGCAATAAAAAACTAACTCACTGAAGAGTGTGGCGCAAAAATAAAAATTTTAAATTATTAAATAGCTTTTTCACTGGAACAATTCATTTAGCGATTTTTTTTTTTTTTTTTGAAATATGGAATGTGATTTCAGGAAAAATATATAAAAAATTAATGTTTTGTTAAGAATGAACCGGCTCAACTGATGGTTTTAATAAAAAATTATTTACTTCTAAGTTTTTTTTTTTTTAGAATAAAAGATTTGTTGCATAAGTATTTCCAATTAATTCATAGTTAAAAAAAAAAAAAAAAAAAAAGCACATCATCTGGTTTGTTTTGGTGAATAGCTTTGAAAAACAATTTAGAGTGACTAAGGTGGGGTTAGACATCTCGAAAGGTGTCGCAGCGCCTTCTTTTAGTTTTTTATTGGAGTCATTTTGGAAAAATCCTTATCACGGTAGCACAATAGTTTTAGATTTTTTTTATTTTTATATGTAAAATATTAATTAATTTATCGTTTGTATAATGTTTAAAATGATAATTTATATATTTTTCAATTTTTAAGTGAATGCTTAATCAATTTAATTTTATAAATTAAAATATTTAATAAAATGATTTTATAAATTAAAAAAGTGTGATAATTATAATAAGTACAAGTATCTAACAAGTTAAAATGGTAAAACGTGCCACAATATGTATTTGGCCTAAAAATAAGTGAGGATATATAAATTTCGCTATAAACTCTTTGCAAAAAAATAAATCTTATAGCATCATAAACTTAGAATGAACCTATTGTACTCTAAAATTTAAACTTTGATAATTATACATATATTTCTACACTAGTAATAATAATTTTTTTGAGTTTTTAATTTATATATATATTTATTACATGTAGTTAAGATAACTTATCAGATAAAGTTTTTAACTATTTTAATAAATATTCAATTGACTTTAATTTTACAAGTTAGTGTATTTAATAGAATAGCTCTACAAATTGAATTTATTTTTGGAAGTTTGCAAATAATCAAAATAAAAACTGAGAGCTAGCCGAACCAGTTTCAAAGGCTGTATTCCTCCGGCTTTCGATCTGCGAAGACTGTTTTGTTTTTGCTAGAAAAAATTTTTCATCAATTTTTCGAAGAAAGTAAATTACACATTTGACCAGTTATCTGATGCTAAAATGTGATGGAGGCATGCACGTATTATACTTCACATTAGAAGTAGGGCGAGCAATTTTCAATTTCTAATCGAAAATTGAATCAAACTGATTCAATTTGGTCATTTCCGAATAGTTCTTTTAAAAATGCGAATACCGTTTGTTTTGGGTGTATAAAAGTGTTTAGTTTTTGGTTTTTGGTTTTATTACTATATATAGCTAAGAAAATTTATTTTAATCTAAAATAATTAATTTAGTTTGAAATAACCGAATCCAAATTAATTTAATTCAATTTGGATCGGTTATCATATAATTTAATTTTAAATTGAAATACCATAAGAACATATTCAGAGAAATCAAAATCAAATTAATTCAATTTAGCTTAATTTGGATAACTGAATGCTCACCTCCTAATTCATAAGTCAAGTCTTCCGCAACTTGTGGGCGTCGAGCCAAGTATAAGTCTAAGTCTCTTTTTCTTTAAAAAATAAAAAAACAAAAAGAGGTATGCTGCACTACTAACCAAATAGCGAAAATTAATTTATTTTTTCATAATTTAATTTTTTTAATAATTTGATTCAGTTTATCAAACTTTTATTGTTTTAGTTAAATTTAATGTTAATAAGTAAAAAAAACGCTAAAAAAAATCAAACTAAATTGAATTATTTAAATATTATTTTATTATATAGGAATAATATATTTTTCTTAAAAAAATTTCTGTTAATGTAACTTTTTTCCTTTATTTCTTGGTTATTTTTAAATTTATTTATGAAATTCAAGTTGATTCCATTTTCTTCAAAACAAGTTCAGTTATTTTAATTTCTTGAAAATTATATATTTCAATTTAATTGTTCATGTTTTTTTATGTTGGTTTTAAATGTTCATATTTGATTGATAAATTTGGTAAATTTGTCGTAAATATTAATGCTCAATAATTATTTTTATGCAAATGTTTTTCTTAAGATTTTTTTTTTTGTTAAGAAAAAGAGGCTAGAATTTTTATTGTACTATAAAGATTCGCAACGATAATATTTTTTCCTCTGTATATATATTGCAATCTATTAACACAATAAATAAAATACAATTAATTTAATTTTCTCTTCACTATAATTTGGTTTAATTATTGAATTCGATTCTCAATTTCTAAGTTATTCAATTTGATTTAATAAGTGATTTAAAATTAATCCAATACTTGCAGGGAGAGACAATGATCTTTAACTGTGACTAAATCCCCAACCAAATTATATAATCCCTGATAATTGGGTCCGGATACTAGTGTTTTAAAAAAAAAATAACCCAATGCTAACTTCTATCAACTTGAACAATACAGTAACCTAGATGGTGTTGGGAAGAATGATTAAAGAATTGTCCACGAAAGGAAACCAAATTGTAGAAATGATGCTAAGAAATTGGAAATAATGCATCTCAGTTAACACGCCTCTACGTCATTTTCGTTCATTTGCTGTTTCGTTGTAGGATTAAATCAATGGAACTAAAGATGTTTATTAGTACGAGGATATTTCTAATTATACATTTGAAATATAAAAAATAAAATCGAAATATTTTTTAAAGAATCGTCAGTTTTATTGATTTGGTCCATTGATAGAACTATAGACCCTGTCTACGTAAGTTTTTTCAGTACTACTACATTTTTATATTATTTCTAGAGCCTAATGAAATTCATTCTATTCATTAGCTGAAAAGATCTGGTAGGAAGCTCTAGAAAAAAGAAAGGATCGCGTTTTAATACTATTGAGATTTTGTGTGGATAAAAAATAATTGTCACTCTAAAAACTACTATGTTATTTTTTCACCCCATTCTTTTGATGTGCATTTTGTCATAAATTTTGCAATATGGCATATTTTAAATAAATCACTATTTTTCTCCCATACTCATAAAATTAAAATCTCTTTTTTTTTTTTTGTTTATAATAAGAGGTTGAATGGATCGGGAAAAATATGTGGGCTACACAGTAAGAACGACTTTCCCTTCTAAATAAGATTCACCAAATTAATGATAACTATTGTGGTGAAAGGGCTCTAACTCGAGAATTTTCACTCTCCAAATTCTCTATAAGATGTAAGAAAATAAATCAAATTACACTTGATTGACAATATTAAAATCTCTTTAAATTATAGAAAAATTATGAACAAATTAAGGAAATTATATTCTTTAGTGTGAAATAAGTTTCGTTATTTTTCAATGAACGGTTACCCAAACTAGCTACTTTCTCTTCTTCCTTCTTTTTCACTAAAATTCTTTTTTTTTTTCTTCATGAAAAAATAAGAATCAAATATGGAAAATGTTGTTTCTTGTCTCTTATAACAACTCCTCTGTCTTTTTTCTCAATTTTTTGCACATTTTTATGTGTTTCTCTAAATAAATTACAAATATATGTTTGTTTCGACACAGATATACATTATTTATGTTTCTTTTTCTTTCTTGTATTTTGTCTCCATCTTATACGGAGTTTGTGATATCTCCATTTTTTGTATAGTATTTGTCTTGTTTTTTTTTGTATTTGGTTTATTTTTATTTGGACATGTGCAATTTGTCAAGAATTTATTAAATAGATAAATCTTATTAGCGTAACATTTTCCTCTACTAGATGTAGTAGTTAAAAGTCTTAGTGTTCGTCATAAACAACTATTTCATGGATAATCAGATTTTGTATAAAATACTCGTACAATTTGTTTAGCTAGTGACTTTGAAGGTTTATCAATTTTTTCATATTCACTTTCTAATTTTTAATTAGAATTTCTTATTAGATTAGTAAATTCTTTTGTGCTATTTTAATTATAACATTTTTATTTTATGCCGGTCTCACGAGAGGGGTCATGTCCTTCCTTTATTATCTATATTGATTTAAAATTATTAATGAAATCCTAATATATTATATTTCAAAAAAAAAACAATTCATTATTTTTCTTCCTTCATTATTTTCTTAATTTCCTTCAATAATATTTTTTCTCTCTTTTCAATACCTATATGGATAGTCATATAGTAGTAGTCTATCTAAAAAAGAGAATAATAGATTTTTTAAATTTTCATTCTCTTTTGTCCTAATAAGTTAGGAAAGATAAAGGGGAAATTTAGTTAGTGAAAATGATCAAGTCTTTTATAAACAAGCTTTATTTTATCATAATCCAAGACTAATCCACTTCCTAATTAAAGGCATTTACTTGACTTCCTAATTTTATATAAAAAAAAAGCTATTATGGAGAAAATTTTCAAAGCATCTACTCTATCAATTTTTTAAAAAATGATATCCATAATATTAACAATTGAACATTAATACTACTGATATATAAAAAAAATAATATATATTGAAGGATATTAAATTTCTAAATAAACTTTAACTAACGGATAATTTAGGATTCCCTCTATCTTTATCCTTATTCTAAGAACTTAACAGGTATCATAGATAACTTTCAATTATTAATGTCAAAATTTGAAAATTCAAAAGTAAAAAATTATTTCTTTAATATTTAGATGTTGTAAATCAAATTTTAATTAATCATATCAATTTATTTTATAAGAATGAACTACCTTATTATTTCAATTATAAAATGCTCGTATGTTAAAAGGCATTGATGGTATATAGATATTGAATTTAACTTACAATAGTTATACGTGACATGGATTTGTTTGGGTATGAACTCATTCCAAACTTGAATTTGAGCTTAAATTCATTTATTATATTAAGTTAATTCGCGATCTCATTCCAAACTTGAGTTCGGCTCATTTTATAGATGAGCTTATATACAAGATTCGGCTTGATTTATTAAGCTTATTTTCACAAAATCGAACCTATTTTTTTTTTCTTTTAATGAAATTCAAAAAACTTAGATGGGGTTTGATTTATTTATTACCCTAGTTAGTAGCATGTCGATGGTGGATTCCGTATTGAGAGCAATAGGGGCACATACCCCCCACTGCCCCTGTACTATCTTGTTTTATGAATAAATAATTTTTTAACTCAATATCATTTATATTTATCCACGCTTAAAAATTTTTATTTGCCCCCTTATAATTTTTTATTATACTAATTAATTTTAGCTAAATATTATATTTATTTTATATATAAGGATTAGTTGATGTAATTTGTATTGAATAAAATAATTTATTTTGTCAATTCCACTTTGATAATAACATTTCATCTTTATACAAAGATTAAAAAAATGATTAGAACATATTGATTTTATAAAAATATATGGTATAATATCTAAATTATCCTCTTAAAATTAAACTTTTCATCTAATTTTAGTACAAAACACTTAATAAATATGTGTAAAATTGAACAAAAAATTAATATACTCTTAAAATTCTAAATAAATATTCATAAAATAAAATAAAATGTCCATTTATTGCTATTAAAGTGAAACAGCGGCAATATTATTATTACAAGTAAGGCGAAAGGGAGCTTCCAGTCATAGAAGATGAAACAATGATTACCGGTCAATGCAATTTACAACTACCATAAAGCAACTGCTATCTAATTTATTGAATTCCGATAGAAAATTCAACAATTTAAAAGTCAACTTACAGATCATCATTATTATTCTTTTTTTACTATTTTTAAAAATCTGTGGGTTGTTTATTGTTTGCAATCACTCGTGCTCTGTATAAGACTTCTGATTGTGCTCGCATTAGTTCTTGATTATCATAATAAAATTGACAAAAATCATATATTCTTATACAATAAGGTAGTTAGTTAGTTAGTTAGAAAGCTACCAAATATTTTTCAAAAAAAAAAAAAAAAAAAGAAAGCTACGAATATTAATTAGACATAAAATAATAAATTAAATTGAGATATTAATTAGTCATTTATTTTTCTGCAATATAATTATTGCAATATTAGTAGAGTGGCAAAAGCCTTTAAGAGGGACACAATTTAATTATCCATATAATAACATACTATGAAAAATAAAAAAATAAAAAATAATCATATTTAACTTTATTTTAATTGTATAAAATTAAAACCAAACTTATCTACAGCTGACGGACACAATTTAATTATTTTATTACTAGTATTATTTATTTATTTATTTATTTTAACCCTATTTCCGAATGCGCGTAGAGTCGACATCAATGGAGAACCTTCAAAGGCATATAGCCGTCTCTTTTACGTTTTTTTAAATAAAAAAATAAAATAATAATAAAAAGTAATAACACAAAAACTCTTCAAGGACTACAATCTTGCGCTCCCACAAACATGTCCTCTCCAATCTCATCACTCTTCATCTTCTCATTATTCCTAATCTCACAGCTTTTCTGTACCTCCTATGGTGACGTCGGAACTGCTGCTCAATACAGCCCTCCTTATTTACGTAAGTACTCTTTATCCAAACCAAAATTTCATTTTCAATATACATTTTATTTTCACTAATTATTTTTACAATTTTATCGGTGTAGCCACCAAATGCTACGACACCGATCCGGCTCAGTTTCCGTCGAATAACCATTTCGCCGCGGCCGGAGATGGAATATGGGACAATGGAGCATCCTGCGGAAGAGAATACTTGGTTAGATGTATTAGTGCAACGGTTGCCGGTGCTTGCAAACCGGATCAGACGATTCAAGTAAAGATTGTTGATTATGCTTTTTCAACGCCTACTTCGCCATCGGTTTCCGGCACCACCATTGTCTTATCGGAAACTGCTTTTGGAAAAGTTGCTAATTTATCGGCTAATTCCATCAATATAGAATTTCAACAGTAATTCCATTCCTTCTTTTCTTTTCAATTCTACTATTATAAATACAAATAAACAGTAAGGAATTTTTATTTTTTATTTTTATATTTAAAGGTTCATTATTATTTATATATTTGCAGGGTATGATACACATAGAAGCCGGACCCCTGTAGATTTCAAGTAGCTTGAACTTTAAATTAGCCGTATCCGAATACGTTATAGGCAAGTGAGTATATTTTACATGAATGCTTGCACGAAGTAACTGGAAGAAAATAAAATGGTGACAAAAAGAAAAGATATTTCATTTCTGCAAATGATTTGTGAATTGTTTCTCAATTTAAGACTCATTTTGTTGTATTTGTAAATTGTTCGTCATGTACCAGAAGAAGTGTAAAATTTTGATATTAAATTTATATATGTTTGAGTTTGATTGATTTGTCATTTTAGCTACAATAAATGACAATTTCTTATTGGATGCTTCAAAAGCTAAAGAAGACGTTTGACGGTTTAACAAGAACGTTAGGCGGAAGGTGCTTTGGTTTTGGAATCTTCTGATTCAACTTGGCTTTACGTCCAATATGCTTTATTTAGAGCGATCGGCGCATCAAATCGTAGACTTAAATCTTTTATCATATTTTTCTTTTTCCTCTGTTTTTTTAACAACAGGCAGCTGTATCTGACCGTCTAATCTGATTTGAGGTTAATTACAAACAAATGTTATAAACTTTGTCGGGATTTAAATTTTTTAATAACAATTCATTATGTCATTTTAAAACGTAACGACAGGAGGAATATATAGGTTGCCTAATTTCCGTCTAACTTGGATTCCTCTCAATATTTGAGTACAAATAAATACATAAATAAATATAAATAAATAATTGCTAAGTAATTATCCATTTTATTAATGGAGCATTTAATAGTCTAAATCTCACGAAAAAGTGATTTGAAAAAGTTAAATTTCTATGTTATTGACATATAAATTTTATGTCCTTAAAAATTAAATTCTTCGTGGTTGGGTAATAATCATTAATTAAATTAAAATTCTGAATATATTAGCCATATCCCTATTTTTCTATGTATGGAGGAAGTTACTCTCCCTTTTCAAAGGGTAAAAAAATTAAAATGATTTAATTTGTCTCATAAACTTGAAAATGATATATAAATTGTAAAAAAAAAAAAAAACTAATTTTCATACAAATAATTAATGCTCTAACTTACTAAATGACCAAAAAGACCTTACTAGCAATCAAAAAGAATAAAATATATTTTTAGTATTATTATTGTTTTTTTAAATAAAAGAACAATTTTTACTTTTAATAATAATGATAATAATTTTATTAGTTAAGAACATTAAAAAATATTTTTTTATCAAAATTTGTACCTATTAGTTACAAAGTTGGAATGATGATAATACAAAAAACTATTTTCAAGTCAAGGGCACTAAAATTAAAATTTTTATAGAAAGTAAGGTGTTTTAAATAATTTTTAATAACATTATATTCTTAACTATATTGTTTCTCAAAAATTTTTTATTATCATCCAAATATACAAATATATTTTTCATAATAATGTCCTGATGTTAATGATTCATCAAAATGAAAGGTCAAATGACCACTCTTTTTTTTAAAAAAAAAAAAAACTATAATAAAATATAATTGACAAGGTTAAAAGTAAAAAAAGAATTAAAGATATTTTGAAGTAGAGTGAAATGCTGAATATTCACTATCAAATTTTAAACAAATCATTTACGTAATTTAATGTATAATTTTTACTTCTTATTTATTTTTTTTTTCAATTCTTTTTAAAAGATATTTTTCGTTTAGCAAACTATTTTTCAATCAATAATTAGGAAACTTAAAATATCAGTAAAACTTAAATTCAACGTATTCAATATTTCAAACTCTTAATTAGTCCTTAAATTTATGAGTTACCCTTTTGAAAGTAAACCATGACCATGAAATTTGAATTATTAGTTCTTTTTAAAAAGATTATAATCATTGTATTTTTTTTAAATATAAAAAAAATTAGATAACTATAATTATTGAACTTGTCATTATTATTTTTCTTTTTACATTTAGTAATAGATAATAATCATGAATATTATCAAATTTAGTTGACCTCATGATTTATTTTTAAGGTGCTGAATAATAGAGAGATATTTTAAAAGATAACTAATTTTTAATAAATCACCACGGAAAGAAAAAAAACATTCAAGAATGAGATCACTCGTACACCAAGGCGTAGCCTGGTAGTAAGTACATATACGGCCTGACAATAGATCCAGGTTTGAATCCCCTTCTTTAATAGTTAAAAAAAAATGCTAGTTTTTAGCTGTAACTATTTGAATCCTCCTTTTGTGAGAGCTCCCGTCTTCTCCACGGTGAGACCTAGGGTTTTGTCTTTTGACGACTATAGTCCCTCATTTATTGAGTTTTGTTTTTTTGTCTGTGTCCATGTCTCTTCTCTCCTTTTGTTTCTTTGTTTCTTTTTTCTAATCTGTTTTGTGTCAGGTTTTGGTTTCGATTATACTTTTGTTTTCATTATCTAGCTTTCGCAAATCTGTTGTAGAGTCAAGAGGGAGCAATTACTGATCAAACAGGTACCACTCCAACTGTGGCGGAAGTAGAGGTAATAGAATTTTTGGATGAAGTTTCTGAGAGTCCTGATAGGTGAGCTCAACTATGTGTCACAGGTAAACTATGGATTGTGAAACTTTTCAACAAATTCATCTTCATGGACACGATGACCAAGGTTTGGAAACTGAAGCATGGAATTGTGATTCGTGAATGGGGCAAAGATGTATTCCTGTTCAAATTTCACCATTGGAGAGATACTAAATTTATTTTAGATAATGAACCATGGCACTTCGATAAGAATTTATTGCTTCTTTGCCGAGTTACTGGGAATGAATAACCATCTTCCATACAATTTCACTCTTGTCCTATCTAGGTTCGGGCTTACAGTCTTCCCTTGAGTTGCATGAAGGAATCAGTGGCTCGACTAATCAGTGCAAAAATGGGTAGTTTCCTGGAATGGTTTGCCGATAATAAAGTTGGTTGGGGTAAATACAAGCAATTTAGAATTGATATGGATCTCAAAAATCCTCTTTTGCGTGGCACAAATTTAAGTGTAGGAGGGAAACCATTTTGGATCCCTCCCAAATATGAATCCCTACCCACCTTTTGATACATATGTGGTAGATGTGGTCATAGTTTCAAACAATGTGATAGTGTGGAGGAACTAGAGGATAGCAACACGATAATGATGTATGGTGATGCTATTAGAGCATCTCCTTTCAAGAAGACAAGGCAGTTAGTGTCAGGCATCGACGATGACAGTGGGGTTAAGAAAGGTTTGGTTTTTAACCATATAGGCAAGTCAGGCACTAAGGGTACAAGGGGATGTCCTATGGAGAATGTACGAGGTGATACCAATGGCCATACAATGGTGGATGAGAATCCAGTCTCTCCAGGTATTATGTTAGCTGAGGATGTCTTAATAAAGTTAAAAAATATGAATGTCAAATTATCACAATAAAAGCCTAATAATCGACAATACAACACCACACCTTTACCTAGCTCACCCCTACCTACCTCACCCATTAGACAAGTTCCCTCCTCACCTGTCCTTATAATCTTGGACCTCAAAACTCATACAGACCAAGCCACTATCACCACAGCTTCAAAACAGCTCCTTCCTAAACAACCTACCTACCCTGTAAAGAGGCCCCTTTAACATCCACTACACCTTTATCTGTACCACTTTCACCTACTGAAAACATGCAAAATGCTACTTTCCCTACATCACTTGCTAGTCCTATGACCCCCTATCCAAAATCTGGCCAACCCACTCTGAACCCCTCCGCACTGATTTTGTCACCCAAAGAAAACACTGACCCAACCTTAACTGTCCAAACCTTTGGACCATCCCTATTGTCTATATCCCATGTTCACAGTGGCAAAGTGTCGTGGAAACGGCTTGCTAGAAAGTTATGAAAGATGTTACTTCTATATTACAGCTTCCTAGAAAACGGAAAGACAAGTTTGGCTCTGATATTGACAACCTGATGGATACTAACAATGGTAAAAGGTGAAAAGGTAGTGATTTGAATATTGTAGGCGTCTCTGTGATCCCAACGGCGGAGGTTGCTTTACAACCCCGTCGAATGCCATGAGTTCGATAGTATGGAACTGCAGGGGGCTTGGGAACCTCGATGCAGTTCGAAGTTTGAAGAAGCTTTTAAAGCTTAAGTCTCCCAAATTTGTGTTTCTAATGGAAACCAAGTTGGAAACACAAGAGTTTAGTTAGGTTAGTAACCGGTGTGGTTTTCCTAATCACTTTGCAGTTTCTTGTGACCGAGTTGTGGGTAGGAAAGGAGGATTGGGCTTGATGTGGCCTAGTGAAATGGATATTCAGATTTTGTCTTCATCTTTTAATCATGTTGATGTGGTGGTTGATAACCAGTGGTGTTTTACTGGGTTTTATGGGTGGCCAGAAGAAAATAATTGGCATCTCTCCTAGGATTTATTGCATAGCTTATAGGGTCTCTCAAATCTGCCTTGGCTTTGTGGAGGGGACTTTAATGAAGTTCTTTTCCATCATGAAAAATCAGGTGGTGTGCCAAAGGATCAGAGGAAGTTAAACGCGTTTCATTAGCCACTTAGTGCGACAAGGTTCAGATCACTGTCCTCTCCAACTGTTTTTCAATTTCTCTACCACACAGCGTAACCGATGAAGAAAATGGGTTTTCAAGTTTGAACATATGTGGTTACGAGAACTGTCTTGTGTTGAGGCAGTTCGTAATGCTTGGTGTGACCCTTTAGCTATCAATAATGAGTTGGAGAATCGCCTTAGCCGATGCAGATCAGCTATGCGCAAATGGGAACGACAACATTTTGGGATGGTTAACAAACAGATTTCGAATTGTTTTAAATTGTATTAAATATGATGGAGTTAAAGAAGTTTATTATTCTTGAAAGTTAATGAAATTCCATCTTTTACTTCAAAAAAAAAAAAAAAAGGAATTTCTCGTATTTAAAATGAATTACTTAATTTGTAGATTTTAATGATGTTGGGAATTATTTTTTACATTAATTATAGAATAAATCAAACTAATTAATTCTCCTTTTATTTCATTTTTTATTTTTTATTTATCTTTATAAATTTCACTTTTATTTCATTTTTTATTTTTTATTTATCTTTTTGAATTTCACTATTTTCAATATATGTTTAATTATCTAACAATTTTCATGCTCATTATTAAAAAATCATGACTGCATTTTTTTATTATTCATCTATCTTTATTTATATATTTTAATAGCATAATATAAAAAATTTTACTTAAAAATCTATCAGCAAGCTATATACATTATATTATTTTCTTTCAATTTATTTAAAATTTTCTTCAATCGTGCATAGCATGGGGATATTACTAGTTAAAAGAGTATAACAGAGCATAATAAAAAAGAGGAGTGAAAGAGTTAGCATTTTCTGGTAGCACATTGGTTAAGCGTTGAAGCGCAGCTGAATCTAGGTCCGAGTCCAGTAAATGGGTCTATAACCCGAGCAAAAATAGTTGAAAAGAGCACAAAATTCAATCGAACCCAGTTGTATAAAATAAAATTGGAAGAGATGCTTTAGAAGAGTGGATGAGATATTTAAGCTTTGGAAGAGATTCTTCAATGCAGTCAAATGATTATTGTTCCTCTTGTACATTTTGTTTGTTGAGATGAAAGGGAAAGAGATATCAATTTAGGGTTCACAAAGCAGCAAAAAAAAAAAAAAAAAGAGAGAGAGAGAGAGAGAGAAGGAGGTGATTGAGTTGGAAGAGAGAAAAATTAGAAAAGAATTTTCATTTAAAAAAAAAAAGCTAGGTGTTGATAACATGGCATTCTGGCCAACGAAAATTTCGATACCTCAGAAGACATTTTAGTGTTCAAAATATAAAATTAAATATTTTTAAATGATAAATTGAGGCTGATATCCCAAGTGGTTATCCCTATAGTTAAAGTCCTCACAGTGAAATTAACCTTGGATGATTTGGTTAGAGCGACTAATTCATTGTGGCATTAATCCAATAGTATGCGCTACTGCGGTATACGATAAGGGCGCCAACAAGATAAGAGCGCGCAGGGGCCCATCATTTTCTCGCTAGCCCCTTAGAAAAGTTGAGCGACTTTTTTCCTCGGAAAATTTCCCAACGCCATAAAAATATTATACCTGTGATTTATACATAAATCAATGTTTTTTTTTTTTTTTTTTTTTTTTTGAATCTTTTCAATTTTTCTACTGAAAAACAACATTAATCCATCGAAACCGTTTCTCTCTTCAGATTCTTAGCTGTCTGTTTGGCAGCTCAGAGAATACTCAGCATTTTTCGATTTTAAACTTCCTCAATTAAATTATGTGAAATCCTAAAAATCCCCGAATTAATATTGGGACTTTTCTATTTTGACTCGCTCCCCTTTCTATCTGGCAAAAGGAAAAACATAAATCCAAAGGATTATATTCATCTTCATCTTTAGCTTTTTGACTTGAGGTTTTCGTTTTGCTTCAATAATTGTGTGATATCTGCGAATTTGCGATCAATTTAAGAGAGACAGAAAGAGGGTTATCCATGATAGAGGAGGTGCAGCTGGAGCCAGTGATTGCAGGGAATCCGAGTGATTCTGATCCTCTGCTAGAAAAGAAGGATGATTCTTCATCGTCTCCGGCATTAGGAAGTTCGAGTGAGATAAACAGTGAAGAAGATGTTGAGAATGGCTCAGTTCCTTGTTGCCGCATTTGTCTCGAGAGCGATTGCGAACAAGGTGATCGAATTTTAAACAAGTTCTGATTTTTATTTCATTTTTCGGATGAATTTCAGGATGCGGATGCTTTTATGTTATATTCGAATTGGGATTGATGGTTGGTGATTTTTTTTTTTTTTTTTTTTTTTTTTTTTTGATATTGATCCATGAAGAAGTTTTATCCTGTGATGAGTGCTTGTATTAAGCGGGTGGCTAACAACTGAAAGGAATTGTTTTAGTAGACGAGTAAAAATTGGACCTCACAGTTGAAAAATTTAGCTAATTTCATAATTTATGAGGAGGTTGCCCCAATCTACATCTTTAGGATATGGTCCAACTTACCTGTGAAAATCATAGTGTTTAGGCCCTAAATGGAGTAGCTATTCGGCAGTGACTTGATAAATGCTGTTTGTCTTGCCACAACACAGATTGACTATGAACATTGGGTAATTGCATTTGTTTGTTAGAACTTAGTCTTATGAAGAGTTTAGGCCATTTAATACACATTCTAAATTAAGAAACAATTTGAGTTCTCTTGTTTGAAGAATGCCAAAAGTTCAGAAAAATGAATATTTCTGCTATCTGAATATTGGGGGGGGGAGGGTGTGAGAATGGAAAAATCTCCAGTGTAACTGCATAAGCACGGACATTGACGAATATCTATTGTGATTCCCTTCTTTAGCCGTGACAAAAACATCAGCTCCGAGTAGCTTTATCTTATCATGCACCAATTCAAAGCAGCAACATATCTAGGCCTACATTCTCACCTTCTGTATCCTCATTGATAGCAACTTGTATGCTTTTTTTCCCCTGGAAATATTGCCATTTTTTGTCCCTATTTTTGTTAAAACAAAGTTAGAAATCTGGCATAGGCTTTTATCAGCCTTCTCATTAAACAAAGGTTTAGTTACTAAGGAACATATCTATGTCTCTAGTTGTTGATGGGAAATAATTGCCGGCTCATTGAATTTATCTGATCACATATTCCTTTTCTTTTAGGATTGCCATAAATCCAATTAGACACACACACACATTTTTTTTGTTTTCCTTTCGCTTGTATAGGTGATTATTTCATTTTCACTTGTCTAATGGTGTTTATTTGATTTAGTAGATGATGAATTAATATCTCCATGCATGTGCAAAGGCACCCAGCAGTTTGTTCACCGTTCATGCCTTGATCATTGGCGCTCAGTTAAGGTATATGCTCATATTTGTTAGTTGATGTTATTATAAATCTCCATCATTCCTGATGCTAATTTTATTGTTGCCATTGATCTAATACTAGCCTTCTTTCTTCTTTGGTAGGAAGGATTTGCTTTCTCCCACTGCACAACTTGCAAAGCCCAATTTCATCTTCGAATTGAATTATTTGAGGACAACTCATGGCGCAAAATGAAATTCAGATTTTTTGTGACAAGAGATGTTATCATTGTATTTCTGGCTGTTCAGACAGTGAGTACTTTCATTACTATTGGTTTTCTTTTTCTTTCACTTCTTTTTTGGGGTCGATGGTTGGCTGCCAGTACGTTTGTACCTTTCTCACCTCATTAACCCCCATACCTCAAAATACAAAAGCAAAGGTTTCTGGAAGAAGAAACTTGTTGTAGCAAACAGAACAGTAAACACTTAAAACCATTCTCTTCTTTATTTTTTTATATATTTTTCTCAAACTATAAAAGACATGGAAGAAGACAAAGAGCAGTCAATGGAATTTTAATTTTTTGATAACAAATTCTATACATTTATTTCAGTGGAGAAATCAATGTGTAAGCACATCTACTTACCTCTACATGAACACCTCTCTGGTTTGAAATTAAGAAATATCTTCAATTCTGAGATTATATATCTTTCATTTTTAATTGAAATCTTAGTTCATATCTATGGAAATCTGTCTTTCAGGTGATTGCTGCAATGGGTTGGTTTGTATATCTTATGGATAAAGATGGTGCCTTTAGAAATTCATTCAGTGACAGTTGGGATCGAATACTGTCAAAACATCCTATACCATTTTATTATTGTATAGGTACTTTGATGGTTTTTGCAATTGGTTTTGTATTTTCTTTTTTCCATTTATCTCCCCTCCTAAGCATTGGAATTCTATTCTAAATTTCTAGTGCTAAAGTAATTATACTGATAGGCCAATGTAGCAGTTTATTTCCATTTTAGTGATTTGGTAACAGTAATGATCTATCGGTGCATATATAAATGAAAATAAGAACATAGGCTGAGCAGATGAATGATTGTTTGTTTGTTCTATCCCATGTATCTCTTCCTAAATGGAAAATCAGTGGTTGTCAGGGCACACTTTTCTCAGTGGCAGTGTCAAACTTATGGAAGATAACATTATCCCTATTCTCATTTTGCTTGTGATTTTGCTACCTTCATTTGTGTATGCCCTTGCATCTGGATTTTGTAAACTGATCCCTTTAAGGTTTGCTACTAGAGTTTTATATGATACTCTTACGTGCAACTCCCTCTTATGGGGGAATGCTTCTTTGAAAACTGTTTTTATACCTATGATTTTAGTGGCTTAGTTAGCAGCTTTGCTCCTTGTTATGCATGGACTATTTCCAGGCTTCCTGGTTGACAATAAATAATGCTTCGATGTATGACTAATTTGAATGTTGTGTCTTTTTGCTCATTGTATTTTGGTGCTGTACTTATTCTTCTTTTTGTATGTACTTAAATAGTATGAAGTGAGGAATGATATCAGTTGCTTTTAAAGCCCCCTCCTAATCTGTTGAGTGCAGGATACCGGCTTGTGACTAACCATTATTTCCTTTTCTGCGTAAATAAATTGTTCCAGGAGTACTTGCTTTCTTTGTGCTTCTTGGGTTTTTTGGCCTGATACTCCATTGCTCGTCCCTTAATAGCAATGATCCACGGATGGCTGGATGCCAGAACTGCTGTTATGGATGGGGAATTCTGGACTGTTTTCCCGCTTCTATGGAGGCATGCTTTGCCTTGGTATTGGTCTTTGTTGTTATTTTTGCCATTCTTGGCATAGCTTATGGTTTCCTTGCTGCCACTATGGCCGTTCAAAAGATCTGGCAGAGACACTACCACATCCTTACTAAGAGGGAGCTAACAAAGGTAATCTCTCAATCCTTTCTGTTAAATTTGTTTCTAACTTGGAGGCGTTGATTATGTTAATTACTTAACTAAGACCCTTAAGAACTTCGCTTTATACAATTCAGGACTATTTACTGCTAGAATTTTGCAGGAATACATAGTAGAGGATCTTCACGGGTGTTACACACCACCGAAACTGGATTCAGAACACGAAGAACGTCTGAAAATGCTCAAGCTTTTGTAAAAATGCAGGTCGGTGAAGTTATAAGACATTTCGAAGTGTATCTAATCTTTCAAGACTTCAATGCTGCAAAGTGTTCCTCACCGAGATAAAGAAGTCGCATTTTTTTTTTTTTTTTTTTTTTTTTGCATTTATTTGGCAAGTTTTATTTAATTAGAGCGAGGATATAAGCAAGTATAGCTTCATTTTCCTAAACTTGACCGCCCCATTTTTAATTTAAAAAGCACCTCTGTACTTCTTAAATCTAGTGGTTATATCCTGTAGGATGCTTTGGTCTGAAATGATGGGTCCTTGGTCGACGACATTACAATGTGTTATTGGATTGTGAAACATTAAACGACATTATACGATCGAAGGAACTTTGCTTAATATTTAAATTTCAAAGAATAATGAAATTAAAATGATTTTAACATTATTGCTTCGAGCTTTACTTTCACTTTCGGATTTAAGATGTACCTATAATTTCTCTGAGCATTCTAAGACAAATATTAATTTTTACAAAAATTTACTCAATTTAGCTTACATTTTCAGATTGGTTACCATTTCGATCTAATTCTCAACTGGTTTTGGTTCACAATTTTCCTATTACTATTCAGTTAAGTAGTGACCATTTTCAATCCAAGCAATGTACTGGTTTTTTTTATGTAACTATGCCAGGGTAGGGTTTACGTAGGAGACAGAGAAACAGTCAGACGTAATTAGTAATTGCCGGCAGTAATTCACGCAAACCCAAAATATTTCAGTTTTACTCCTTATAATTAATAAAATTATTTTTTGACCCCACTAACTATTTGGGCTGGGTCCTGCTAATGGCATTGACACTCTTTGTGAACTAAACGTGTAAATAATTTTCCTATATTTAGATTTTGGAGGACCTTCAGTTCACCACCACCTCATCAGCTCACATTATTAGTTATTAATCTTTGTCGTCAATTTTCGGTTAATTCGTTACATTATTCTTACTTTCAACCAAATATCTCTCCTCTTCTTCTTCTTTCCTTTCCAATAGTTCAGTTTGTGGTGTCTGCTCTGACTGCTACGCCAAAATCGCATCCATTTCTCAGGTAACAGCTTCTGCTAACAAATAAAAATAAATAGAGAGGAACATTTAAATTATATTGTGTAATTAATATATTTTCTTGCATGCATGTAGCTATGAACAATGTTAACTCTCCATTCCAAGGCATTCTTCAAGACTTCAAAGGAAGAAAGAAATTTTACGTTCATGATTGGACCAGTGCAGTCAGTACCGGACCAAGGTAATAACGACCTTCTTCTTATTTCTTAATATAATATATTAAACCATTTCTTTACAAACAAACAATAATCTTTGTTTGATAATTCTGATATTAGGATATTGGCTCCAACGACCTATATATTTTTTGCTTCTGCTCTTCCGGTTATTGCCTTTGGAGAACAACTTAGCAAAGAAACAGGTATTTATGGATTTTTTTAATAATTTCACTACAGGCAAGATCGATATTTGGGTTATTAAACAAAAATTTTCTTTTCTTTCTCTATTTTCAGATGGAAGCCTGAGCACGGTGGAGACACTGGCTTCTACTGCTCTATGCGGTATCATACATTCTTTGATTGGTGGCCAACCTTTGTTGATCTTAGGGGTTGCAGAACCTACTGTTATAATGTATAGCTATTTGTACACTTTTGCAATAAAAGCTGATGCCATTGGACAAAAACTCTATTTGGCTTGGGCTGGATGGTAAAGCTTGATTCACCCCCTTCATTTTTACTTTTTCCAAATTCCTATCACTGAAAGAATAAAGATCTGTTGTTACTGTGAAAAAGAGAAGAAAAAGAAAAAGAAAAAGAAAAATTCACGGTAGAGTTACTTGATTTGATGTAGTGTAGTACTAACAAGTAATGTTAATTTTTAATTTTTGCAGGGTGTGTGTCTGGACAGCGATTCTACTGTTTCTTCTTGCTATATTCAATGCTTGTGTAATCATCAATAGATTTACAAGAGTTGCAGGAGAACTTTTTGGAATGTTAATTGCAGTCCTTTTCATTCAAGAAGCAATAAAGGTATCTTCTTTCCATTGATGATAATATAACAAATTTATAGAAGCAGAAAAATAATGGATTTCCTTGAATATATAGGGGATGGTAGAAGAATTTGAAATCCCTGAAAAAGAAGATCCAAACGTCGAAAAGTATAAATTTCAGTGGCTATATACAAACGGTCTCCTAGGTGTTATATTCACCTTTGGTTTACTCTTAACTGCTTTAAAAAGTAGAGGTGCAAGATCATGGCAATATGGCACAGGTTTGTGAAATAATGACTTATTTTTGAGCCCTTTTCTTTTCCTTTATTTATTTATTTATTTATTTATTTTTTTTTTTGGTTTGCGCTCGCGTCTGTACATGTGAGGCGGGTTGGTATTTAGATAAAGCAATATTTTCGTATAAAACTTTTTTTTGGCCATTAATGCAGGATGGTTTAGGAGCTTCATTGCAGATTATGGAGTTCCTTTAATGGTAATAGTATGGGCAGCATTGTCCTTTAGTGTACCAAGAAAAGTTCCTTCTGGTGTTCCTAGAAGGCTTCAAAGTCCTCTTCCATGGGACTCTGCATCCTTGGAGCATTGGACTGTAATGAAGGTGAAATTACATTTGTAATCTAGGATTTTGTTTAGCATTGCTGCTTGAGTTGCTATTAAGAAAAGAACTAGGTTGAAATTATATTAATTAGACACCATTAAAATTGTTTTTAAGAGTGGATTTTGTTGAGAATCTGGGCCCTAGGAGTAATTAATCAAATCAAATTCAATTATTTATTTAATATTGGGCTTATAATGGTTGGGCTTACCTTTAACACAAAATGGCCTAAGCCATTTTGGTTGGTTCACCCTTCACATTATATGCCCTTTTTACTTAATTGTATTTATCCGATGTGGGATTACCCACATATTTCAACACTCCCCCCTCAAGTGGGTAGCCCACTTGACAAACATACGATGGCCCAACACATGGGTCCATCAGGGTACGACCCAACACAGAAACTTCCCTCATGCAGGTTCGGGTCCCAGACTCTGATACCATGTTGAGAATCTGGGCCCTAGAAGTAATTAATCAAATCAAATTTAATTATTTATTTAATATTGGGCTTATAATGGTTGGGCTTACCTTTAACACAAAATGGCCTAAGCCATTTTGGTTGGTTCACCCTTCACATTATATGCCCTTTTTACTTAATTGTATTTATCCGATGCGGGATTACCCACATATTTTAACAGATTTAACAGTTTTAGTTATATAAGCTTCAAAAATAGCTGAACAAATTGACAAGGCCATGTTCTTGATTAAATTACAGGATATGGGTAAGGTCCCACCAGCATATATTTTTGCTGCCTTAATACCTGCTATCATGGTCGCCGGTCTTTATTTTTTCGATCACAGTGTTGCGTCACAATTAGCACAACAAAAGGAGTTCAATCTCAAGAAACCCTCTGCTTATCACTATGACATCTTAATTCTTGGTGTTCTGGTATATTATCTTATTTCCTCTTTTTTATTCCTAATAACATCTGAATTGCGAATAAATATTTACATGAATAAATTATCTAGACATTGATTTGCGGATTACTTGGACTCCCTCCCTCTAATGGAGTGCTTCCACAATCTCCTATGCATACCAAGAGTCTTTCTGTTCTTAACAGACAGGTTAATTTTCAACCTTAAAGTTAAATTAATGTTACCACTATTTCTGATAGTAACATAACTTTTACGTAGTCTCATAAATTCTGGTAAACTAATGCAGTTAATGAAAAGAAAGATGGTAAAAACTGCAAAACGATGCATGCAACAAAATGCTACTAACTCTGAAATTTATGGGAAGATGCAGGAGGTGTTTATAGAAATAGAGAAAACTCCAGCTGTAAGTTGTCATTGTAGACAAATTGCCTGTTTTATTTCTGTAGTCTCATGTAATAAATGGAATATATGTCTGTTGCAGCCTTCAGCAGCTAAAGAGCTGAAAAACTTGAAGGACGCAGTTATAAGTGAGGAAGGAGGTAATTCCTTCGATCCTGAAAAGCATATAGATGCTTACTTACCTGTCAGAGTTAATGAACAAAGACTCAGCAATTTTTTACAATCATTCCTTGTTGGGGTATCAATAATCGCCATGCCAATAATAAAAAAGATACCAACATCAGTACTATGGGGATATTTTGCATACATGGCTATCGATAGTCTTCCTGGAAGCCAGTTCTGGGAAAGATTATTACTTCTCTTCATTACTCCTAGCCGGAGATACAAGTAAGAAATGGTTCTGTTCCAATTCCTGTTGTCAAAGATCCTTAGATATTAAATTTTCAATATTTAGAAAGTTATGCTTCTTTTAATGCAGGATTTTGGAAAAGGCACATGCTTCTTATGTGGAGAGCGTTCCCTTCAAGCACATTGCTACTTTTACTCTATTTCAGCTGGTGTATCTTCTCATTTGTTTTGGAATAACATGGATACCTATTGCTGGAATATTGTTTCCATTGCCATTCTTTATGCTCATTAGTGTGAGGCAGCATATCCTTCCTAAGTTTTTCCTGCCAGCTTACCTTCAAGAGTTGGATGCTGCCGAGTATGAGGAAATTCAGGGAGATCCAGACCGTAGTCGCGCACTCTCATTTGAGGTATAATCTACAGATGCTATAGAAAACATAGTTTCTAGTAATGGATTATATTAATTAGAGTTTCCTTTATGTTCAATATTTTTTGTGTTGGCAGGACTCAAATGAAAATCAGAATGTTGATTCGTGTGATTCGGAATTGCTGGATGAGCGTACCACCAGCAGAGGAGAGCTGAAAGTTAGGTCTAAAAAATTTAGCGACGATGTCTTCCAGGCAAGATGACAACTTTCAGGTTACACTAATTTATTTACATTGTTTAATTTCAATGTTATGCATTGAGAACGTTTGATTGTGTTGATGCAGGTTCACCCAGAGTACAATTGAGGATGTCGTGTTGTAAGATTATGAACAGCATTTGTAATCATCAACTGGAGAAAGACCAAGGAGAATAAAGATTTAGTATTAGAATTTTTTGGCTGATTGGAGATCTTTTTGTAATTCAGATAGGTCTTTTTTTTTTCTCATGTCATAGCAATTAGCTTTAACTAATGCAAATCTTTTAATTCTTTATTCTTCCCGACCAATTGTTTGGTGAAAGGGTTTCAGAACAAGAAAATATAGCATTCCAGTGTAAATAAATATGGTTAACAACCGTGAGAATTTTGAATGCTAGCTTCTCGTGTTTGATCGCTTACAAATAAAATATGATCACCATCTCTAATCACCTCAATATCTTCGATTTCAGCTCTATCCTTGCTGAGAATTTTAGGGTGATTGAGCTCAAATTTCTTAGCACCAATCTCCAGCAACTCCTGCAAGGTCTTTGGTAGTAGAACAAGCTTCCCTGCAATTCCTAACCTTTCTGGGCAACTAATTACCACTCTTGCAGGGTTAGCTCCATACTTGTCTACACCTATAGAGGGAGTAACTGGGAATGGTAATTCCTTGTCGCCCTTGTTTGCTGCTGACATCATCCCAAAGAGTGAGTTGTGAAAGTTATTAGTTCTGCGTCTCGGACGGTTTTGGCTCCATGATCTGTCTGTACCTGAAAATGAACCTTCATGTGACAAAGGACGGATCGTTGGCTCACTCGTGAATCTCCCAAGATATCGAGGCTCTTGCCTCTCAGGAATTGCTACAACAGACTGACTTTTAGGCTCTTTACAAAAATTCTGGAAAATAAGTTTTATTTGTTCATGACCTTGTTGGTCTGCAAGATCCCTTGGAGTCCAGCCGTGAATATCCGGTTTGTCAATATTGGCACCTTGGTCCAAAAGAAATCTGGCTATTTCAATGTTTTCTTCACAAACAGCAACATGTAATGCTGTGGTTCCACTCTTCCTCGGGCAAGGGCAAGTAACATCCCCGCCGTATCTAACTATTTCTTTGAGTAAGTTCAAGTTGTTTTGTTCAGCAGCAGTGCATGCGAAATGACCTACATCTCCAGATTTTAGGCTTGCACCATTTTCTATCAGAAGTCTAGTTACTGACTCATGACCACCTACCATTGCTTCCCACAATGGGACATTCCCTTCTGAGTCTGCATACATGTCACATACTATTTCAGTTACTACGCATTCAAAAATCTTTTTGAGAAACTTAGAAATGAACAAACGCCGTAACACGATTGACAGTTGACAGTTGACAGCAAGAACTCCAGATAACAGTTGACAATAGACACCAAGATTTAAAAAACAAGAAAAGGCTAGCATGCTTCTGTCTTAATTATTAAACACCTAGTTGTCAAAGTCTAATATATATATATATATATATATTGCAAAATAATTATATAAGTCAATAAGCATGAACCAATCTGATAAGATAAAATATACTAGCTTTGACCAACGAAGGTTAAGGGACACCATGTCTTTATTCTTTATAGCATAATTTAAGTAATAGCAGAATGAGCCATCTGCATTATATTTTGTTAAACAATTTCCTTTTGTAGACTTTGATGAAAGGAGATGTGGCAATGTATCCCTCCCATATATTATGTCTGAACAAAAAAATAAAGATGCCAACTAATTTTTCTGGATAAGAGAATTACAAGGTCAACTACAAACCGACTTCAACGAGATGTTTGATTGGGAATATAATTATAAATTACAATCTATGGTACCCAATCACTGACTAGAATATAATAGCATGCAAAATATTTCAAAATGTTATCAGATTTAGTAATAGAATAGAAATTACCTTTACAGTTTGGATCTGCCCCAAAATCTAGTAAAATGAGGACACAGTTCTGGCTTCCTTTCGATGCTGCTATATGCTAATGTACAGAATTTTGGAGGAAAAACAAGAGAAAGCATTAGTATCAGTATCGGTTCTATTCAAAACAAAATAAGGGTTAGTTAAAAGTTGGACATACCAAAGCTGACCTCCCATTGTTGTCTGATTCGTTGGGATCGAGGCCCCGTTTCAATAACTGATGTAACAAGGAATCATCTCCCCTAACAGCAGCAAAGCATAGACTGAGAGGTAGGTCCATTCTACCACGAGCTAGCATGTTCTCTGTCTCCAGCAAAACTCCCTCCATAATGGGGTCCTTTTGTTCTTTCAGATGCTGCCCAACCAACAAAATGAAAGGTGAGCCAAAAATGGTTGCATTACACTTTTGATCCATAGAAAACAAAAAGAATGTAGATATTATCAAACCTGAAGGAGATTATTCATGATTATGGTCCCATCTCCAACATTGGCCTGAACAATATTCAAGAATGTAGTGCGGTTCAGTCGTAGCAGCTGGCTCAACCTTTTAGTGCGCACTGTAAAAAGTTGTGGCCTATAACAAAGCACCCCTATTTCACCGCAAAGATCACCAGTTTTTGCCTGCCCAACAACCTGCAATAATCTAATATTGTTTCAGAAAACAGTATTATTGAACAAGTCTTTGTGCTGCAAACTAGTATATGTATACAAAACTTGCCTGTTCAGCTCCATTTTTGTAAACTAGTAGATCCTGTAAAGTAATTCAAATATGAGAGGATAAAATTTGATGCATTTGACTAAAATTGAGAAAGCGATGAAATGAGGTGGTAATTACCACAGCACCAGTGACAAGTATATAGAAGTCTGTTGGAGCTTCATTCTGTAAAATCACATCTTCTTTTGGGGGGAAATATTCAGCTTTCATCTCTGAGACCTGTGAAATTCATTAATATAAACAAACATATACAATGAATATTCACTTTGAGAAAAAAATTCATCTACATAGATAAAAATAAAGTACGATTTTGAGTTAATTACCAGCTGGAAAAGCAAGTCATTTGAAACACCGCGGAATAAGTAAACCTTGTCCAAGAGAGAGTAGAAAAGATAATGTGAAATGCTGGAACGAATTGCTTTAGGAAGCGAATCAAGTGTCTCTTGCTGCTGCAATCCCTCTGAATCTGTCCTGAACTTCAAACAAAGATGTGCAAGCATCTGATCTTGCAAGCGAATAGGCAGCTGATTCCTCTGAGCAAAACTTGAAGCTGCTTGTATGGTATCTCTCTAGAAAATTTTAAAAAATTACTTGAGATGCTATAAACAATGAACCGAAGAAATGTTAACCATTCAAGTAAAGAAAACGCTAAAGTAGTAAAAATAAGAATTACTCACAAATCTTCTCGTTCGACTAGTTCCATGAACAACCAAGTTGGTCATGTTACCAATTAAATATGCAGTCAATCCAAGATTAAACAGCATATAGAATATGTCAAAGACCATTTCCCTTGTATTCACAGGATGCAAGTCTCCATAACCAACAGTTGTTAGAGTAGTGATAGACCAGTACATTGAAGTCACATATCGGATCCATACACTCTGCTGTTCAAAATTGTCCCCCAATGATGTTCCAATCCATGTTTTCTGAGGGTTGTGATAATTTGCAGCAATAAGATAATAGAAGCATCCAGCACAATGTACTGCGAAAAGGGTAACCTATAAACACAAGTATAAAATTATCAATATGCTAATAAGATGAGGAAAAAAATTCATTGTGATTTAATATAAAACACTTACACAAATAAGTTTGGCACATCGAACCCAAAAGTAGTTATAGTTCCTATCTTTTTCCAATCTGTTGGAATAAAATATCAAATGAGTAATTCATTAATTAAATCTTAATTTGTTAATGTCAAAGGAAAAAACTTTGTTTCTACCTGGAAAATAAGGCACTAACTCTCCTGAGACGCCAGAGGCGAAGCATATTGAATAATCCATATGATCGAAAAGGTTTGGGAGAGATTTTTTGAGCGAGTTCAGATGGGATTGTGGAAATGACATCAAAGGCAAACCAAGAACTAACATACTTCCAAGCTATCTGTTTTGGATTGTCAACAAGTAGGTAGGAGGTCTTGTCAAGGTAAGCTACAAAGAAAGTGAGTATAATATCCACAGCAAAGAATCCATTGACAACATTATCAGCAATAGACAGTGGTCCTGCCGGTTTATCAAGAAATCCAAACTCGAATGGCGATACCCAAGCTGTATATACAACCAGAATTACAAGAAATGTCTCCCATATCCTGCAAGAAAACGTTTATAGTAAAGCTTATCTTGGCATACTTGTTCTGTTTTCTACACGTTTTTTATGTCAACAAACATGTAAACTAATTGATATTGCAACTAACTAAAACTCTGCTTTTTTAAAAGAATTTCAAACAGGGTTTTCATCATTTTCAATTTTGACATAAATGATAAAAAGAATTTACAAATGGAAAATTTTAACAGAAATGGAGAAAGCAAAAATAGATACTAAAAACAACTTGAACATGAAGACTGTTTTCTGTACAAGTCAAAACAGAAAATTTTGAAACTTTCAAGGCCTCTAAGTAGGAATAGTTGATCTTAGGTATGACTGACTGGTTACAATTCAACAAAATCATTCTATCTAACCATTAAAAAGCGACTATTAGATCTCTCACTTTTTTAGAATACAAGTCCAGGATTCCAAACCCATGTGAAGAACTACCAAAAGTTTTACAATAAATAAATAATATTCATGAAAAGGCCCAAAATAATTGGTTGCCAGGATTCTAAGCAATCTCAAAAATTTAAAAAAAAAAAAGAAGAAAATAAAAACATTGCAAAAAGGATAAGATTTGGTAATATTATTATTAAATATTCAAGAAACCAACCGTCTTGAACCCTACACTCCAAACATAAAACGGAAAAAAAAAAAAAGAAACAGAATAAGCAAAAACATAAAAACTAACAGTCTCTTTTCCAAATACCAACAGAAAAGGTAAAAAAAAAAAAGAAAAAAAAAAAAACAAACAAGCAGGCAAGGAAACAGCAAGGAAATGTAAAAAAATTGAGAAGAATCTGAAAAGTATTCCAAAGTATTAATACAAAATGACAAGAAGGAACTTTGAAATTCACTACCCACCAAAACAAAATGAAAGGAACCCAGAAAATAGAAAAGAGAAATCATTTATGATTCTCAAAAATAATACACTTCAAGTCTCTCAATTGTTTATAAAAAATTTTTTTAAAAAAAAAAGCCAAAATAAAAGTTATAGTATGACTAATAAACAAGGTGTCACGAGATTCAATGTCATTCTTTCGCACATCCCAAAGAATAAAAAATGCAGAAATAGCCCAATAATAGCAGTTAAGTCAAAACCAACGAACATTAAATATTAAAACAACCAATAAACCAAAGCTTAAAATTTTTCAACCAAAAAAAAAAAAAAAAAAGAGAAAAGATAAAAACAAGAAACAATAACCCAGAATGAAAGCGAGAAATATATTTTTATTATCACCTGTAACGACGGTCATAAGGTGATACAATGAAGCTCCTAAGTTTGACTCTCCGATTACTTCTTGCACCAAGTGAAGGCAAAACAGCAGTAGAAAGACTATAATGGCTGCCATCTCTAGACAACTGCTCTATCTCTTCTTGGCCGCAAACTGAAACTCTAAGGACTCCTCTGTTAATCAGAGAATCCATTGTTGAATCTTGACTCACGTACAGAAACAGAAAACGCTTTTTGCTTTAGTTTTTGTCTCGTGTCTTCTTTTGTTATATTGTTTCTTCGTGTTCTTTCTTTAAGACCGCCGTGTCCTATATATACATATATACATATAACAGCAAACCCTTTGGCCTATGCTTTTAGGTTCAATAAATTTGCCTCTTACAAAAGTGACCTCAGTTTACAGTTACTTTGTGTCCTGTCTGCATTCTTAATTTTCGGGAAAAACATCATTTTGACTATTTTGCCCCTACATGTTGCCCAATATGGCAATACCTCTTACATTATATTTATTATTATTATTTCTTTATTAAGAAGTATTTCAAATACTTTCTTATTTTTCTATTTTGACTCTGCATTCCCATATTTAGTTAGGTTGTTGAACTCATTCCATCAAATTGGAAATTTGGAAATTAAAATCCAAAAGTAATTATGTTTTTATTAGTATGATATGAGTTTTTATATTATGCTTTTAGCAAAATTAAATTTTTGGATTGAAATCTTTTTTTAGATATTTTTCTTCTTTTCAAAATCAATTATTTCAGTCGAATCCCCGTAACGATCCAATCTAAAATGAAGTATTATATTCTTACTTTTTTTAGATTTTTAAATAACTCACAAAATATAACAAATCCCGGAAAAAACTTATTTGGATTATGATTGTTTAGGCAATATAAACTTACACAAGGCAATTGGATAACACATTAACATATTACCAAAACAAAAAAGAAAAAGATACTACATTAACTATGCTTTTAGTCAAAGTTGGAAACTTGGAATTTAATGGAAGAAAGGTGCAACAGTTCATTTATAGATATTTTCTTTGGAAGAAATGGTCTAATATAACAAAATACCTCGAATTTTGTAACTATTTATAATTTCACTTTATTTTAATTTTTCTATCAGTTTTATTCTAATTTTTACCTTTTATAATAATAAATCAATAACGCTCTCAATTGAAATCAATAATGCAATCTTTCAGTATAGTATCTTGTTGTTGAATAAATAAAAAATTAATAATAAAAATACAACTCCGCATGTCATTGAATATTAAATTATATTGCATATTTATAATTGGAAAAATTACAGCACGAAAAGAATTACAGTGTAGTCCCTATAATACAATTATTCTGTCTCTTTCTTTTAAAAATAGAATAAAATATCCTTATAATTTACTTCCGTTAAATTATGAGGTCCTTGTGTCTAATTTTTGCACCTTTCTTTAAGTAAAAAAACACATGCTGTAATTTTTCCTTTATAATTTAGAAATATGACATTTGAAACATATAATTAAAATAATTAAGAAGTTAATTATTTTTTTAAAATAATTTTGCTATATAATCAATCCAAGATATTACAAGAATTAAAATTTTTTTTATCCTTAAAATATAGATAATATGAAAACAAATATGTAATTGAAAAAAAATAATATTTTATTAATTTAATTGTTATGCCAAATTTTATATTATTTAGTAAGTAAAAAAATTTTCCTTAAATTATTAATTAGTATATAAATTTTAAAACTTAAAAATCTAATCTCAAGATGAATTGGATAGATCACTAATTGAAATTTTTTTTCAAATTTTTGTTTTCAAATTTTTATTATTTTGATATAATGATCTAAAACTGGGTGAAAATACTTTTTATTTGCAATTTCAATTCTTAATTGCAATTGAGGGTGCTATAGTTATAAAATTTTACAAAATGGGTTTTGTAAATCTCAATGTGTTTGATATGAATTTTGTAAAGTTTGATAGAATTCATTTACAATAAATTTATACTTTTAGAATTCGTGTAAGTGAAAAATGGGTTAAAATCTTTAATATTACATATTCTTAATTTTATAGAAATGTAATCTTAGAACTACATTTTTCAATGTTGATAGAAATTGCTAATGAACTCAAAACTTAACACAAAACTATATACCAATAAGATTAATAAAAAAAATTTTGGAAAAGAAAAAGACTCCTCGTAATTCAAATTCTGAATTTCTTGTATTGACTGAACATAAAAAAATGAATTGAAGCGGGGAAAAAATAAAAAATAAATCGAAAATACTGACCTTTTGCACGAACATGATTATAAGATAGCCACTCGTTCCATCCATCCATTAACTGAAAGTCTTGATCCATCTGTGTGCAGAGCGATAAGAAGCCAAGCGTTTAATTGTATCGATACACGAAAGAACGACATTCGAGCTTGGAGGAATAACAAGTTCAATCGGACTGTGCTTCTGTTAAGATAGGAATCCCATTAGTGTTTATCTTTTATTTATCTCTATTAATTAAATAAATTCTTTTTTGGAGAATTTACAGATGACTCATAAAAAATATATATATACCGTTTTATACGTGGAAAAGAAATATTTGTTGCTTTTAATATTATGCTCTTTTATAGGAGTGGCTGGTTCATTGAACTAGGAAAGAGAATGCTTGGAATCCATACCCAAATTTGGTTATATCAACAACTGTTAAAATTGGAGTCAAAATTTGTCGATTCCTGCCAGTTTCTAACTTTTAAATGAATGCATAAAGTCTACGGAATTTCGACCGATTATTTTTGTGATCCTTTTGAGTTCTGTGAGGATTCAATTATGACTCTATACTTTTACATAACACGAATAACTATACTTTTAAAATAAAATATATTTTCAGAGATTCAATTGTGACTACAGTATTTTATTTGACGAGGGAATATATATTATTGAAATGTGAAAGTGCAGTATCATGATAGGTTGCTTGAAAAGTTTAGGAGACCATACAAAGCCAAAATTATCAATTAGGCTAATTTTTAAAATAGCAAAAGGAATAAATATGCCTTTTTTATCCTAATCGGATTCAAAATTAAATTTTAAGATTAATTTTATTTTAATTTATATTTAAAAAATGCCTAACAACTAAAAAAGCCTGAATTTTAGTGATTCTTTTAATTGTTACAATTGATATTGCGAAGTAATTTTCTTAATAATTATGGCCTCACCCATCAAACGTTACAACTATGCTGATGTGGCCGTTAGTGGAACCTTTGTCACGACATGTCACTTGCTGACTGTAAATTTACAACGTATAATTATTAAAAGAATTGACTAAAATTATTAAAAAGGCCAAAATTCAGAGTTTTTTTTAGTATTTAACCCAAAGTTTGTTAGTTTATTAATTTTAGTTAGGATTATTACATATGCATCAAGCATAATCTAATGGTAAGTGCATGAACAATTTGGTAATAGATTCAGATTTTTTTATTAAAATTAATTTCTAATATATATATATATAATTCATTTATCAATAAATAATTTTATAACTTGTAATACTCAAATTTAATTTAACAAATACAGTCAAATATTTTATAAATTTTAATTATAATATTTTTATTTTAAATGATATATTATAATAATTAATGACAAACAATCAATATTATGATAAAGTTTTTTGATTTTAATAAGAATTAATTAAAAATAATAATTATATGACACAAGACAAAGGAAGAAAAAAATTTTAAAAGGAGATTATAACTTAAAGATTCGAAAGGATTAAACTTTGCAATTAAAATATAATAAATTTTAATAATGAAAATTGATAAAAATTTACATTTATGTATAAATTTCTCAAGAAAGATTAGTGTAAAGATATTTGATGTTGATCCTTCTAAAAAGAAGAACAAGTTTAAGTAAGGAGATAATGTTGTTAAAGAGATTCCTATAAATAATACTATCACTTTTGGAATTAAAGCGAATTTACGCTCGATTAATTATACAACATTTAGTTTTTCATCTTTTACAATGTTGATAATTTTATTGAATTTTTAGATCTTCTTTAATATTTAATTATTATAACATGAGTATTGACAATTTCAAATGATAAAAAACTCGCTTTTTTTTCATGAAATTGACAAAAAAACTACAAACTTTAGTCTTTCTAATAATTTTTTTAACGATTATACTTTGGAATTTATAGTCACCAAGTGTCAATGTCATGGTAAGGGTCCCATTAAAGGATTCAGTCAACTCTCCAAAAGTATTCTTGGCAAGCTAGGCTCAATGAAATCTTTATCTTGCCGAAGGGCTAGGTAGCGGGATAGCTCAAGCACATGACTGATAGAGTGTTTTCCCAGCTTACATTCAGGGGAATGGAAGAAAACTCAGCAGGTCAAGCCCATTGTTCCGAAGTGAGGGGACTAGCTCTTTCTCTTGATCAAGCACCTTCCTTCTTCGTACGAATGGAGCGTAGCACTTTGAAATAGATCCGTTAACACTATCTCTGAAAGCTCTGATGAGGTTCTTTCTTTTTTTTTTCCCCTCAAGATGTGTCTTTGAAAGCCATAATTGTTAAGAAAAAAATTACTTTACAGTATTAATTGCTGCAATTAAAAGAATTGGCTAAAATTATTAAAAAAAATCAAAGTTCAAATTTTTTTAGTCATTAGACATTTAAAAAATTATTGAAACTAAGTTTTTTTTTTTCATTCACTTGAAATCCAATAAGATTTGAAATTATATTATAAATTATATAAAAAATTAAGTTAACTGATTTTATCTCTAACTTCTTTTTTTGTTTTTTTGAGGAAAAGCTAATTTAATTTTATCGCTTTGGAATTTATTTTTTTCAGGATACTTGTGGACGGCAGGGGCATTGTAGTACTGCCACCTGTCCCGTCCAACTTCAACTTCGAGGAATGGAATCAGCCGCGTTTGTTCAGCGTCACACAGTATCCTTTACTGAAGACAAAATAAATATTCTATTTTCCATAAATACCCCTACCGCCAAAGTAAAATGATTGCATACTCCACAATCGTATAATTAATACGAGTCCCATCTCCCAATATATTCAGTTGACTTTTGGTTGCGTTATTACTTTCTACTAGTCGCTCGCAGAATAAAAAAGCTTTCTGTTTTTTTTTTCTTTTTTAGTTCATTTTAAATCAAAGAAAAAGCAGCATAATCCTTTTATAATTATTATTATGTTTTTAAATAACTTTTCTTTCTAATTTTAAACTTTTTAAATAATTTTTGTTAGTTAACAATGTTATATGTTACTTTTTTATGAAAAATTAAAATTTTTATTCTTTTAAAAAATTAAGTTTTAAGTAAATTGAGAATTACTTTTAGATTCAGAATCAAATTAACCTTTACTCCATTTAAAGTTAATTATTTGAAATTTGACAATAAACATTCAATATTTCACTAGTGTTTTAAGATCCTTTTAATGTTTTTTTTTAACTCTATCAAGTATTTTATTATAAGCTATCACCAAAAAAATCTTAATTTCTTTAGTTTTTTAAATCTGGTAAATAGTTTTAATTTTGTCAATCAACACTTTGTTTTTAATTATAAATTATATCATTTGTTTAGAATTCGATTGAATGCGGTCGAGTGATGCAGTTCTGAAAGTGAAGAAATCTATTTGGTGGACCTTAAGATCGCTGATGGTGCAAGTTGTTTGCTGAAGGTCCATCAAGAACCCATTAATTATAAATCTATATTAAATTCTTTCAAACTCATGGAGAAACGTAAAGAGATTATTTGAACAATACAATCTTTCAATTTAAAAATCTTAAAAGCAAAGATGAAAGTCAAAAAAATAGATATGTGGATGTGAACTGGTGTATTGTTGGGCAACTATTATCTAAATAATCAATAAATTAATGGAGAGTATAATTGATAAGAAAAGATAAATTGAAAATGGTAATTGATAAATTTTAAAATATTGACTAAATTTACTAAAAACGTTACGCATCTGCCTTTTTTATGATTTGGCCTTTATTATAATATATTTAAAAGAAAAAAAAAAAAGGGTAATTTGACCCTAGTTTTGACGAGTACATCCGCCCCCTGTTTTGGCGACCCGTGGAATTTAATATGGTCCAAAGTCCTCTTGCCCCTGTCTCACCATGACTCATAACCTCGCCTTTTAAGTCCCAATAAATTCTCTTGCACATCAATTAGGCAATTTTGCTTGCATGTTGCGATTAAAATAAAAAAAATAAAATTAATTATTTAGCCCCTGAATTATAATTATAATTATTATTGAATAAAATTATCGATTTATCTTTAAAATTTAATTCTGTTAAATTATGCTCATCTAAAAAATTATTTTTATTAAATATCCTATAATATATATTATTATTATTCAATCTCTTTCCTATATTATTAAATTAATAATTAATCCTGCATATAATGGTAAATAGCACTTTTTTTTTGAATAAATTGATTAAATAATTTGATACAACTTGCCAATTAAGTGTGGTATGGTTATCTTATCACTTATGTGAAGAGTAGAAAATCTTAAATTCCAATCCTTTAATCATGGTTGGATAATTGATAATAGTTTGAGTTTATTAAGTAATTTGAGTTTTGCTCTTGTCATGTAACAAGTTAAACTTTCTCTTGTTCCGTTTGTGACAAGTTTCTTACTTTTGTTCTACTTTCTATCCTATCTTTGTTTACTGGTGACAACTATGGCTTGGATGGACAATCCAACAAACTCTATTGAGGAGTTGTATGCTGGGTCATCTTTGGAGGAGCAACAAAGTAGGTTGGAGATAGAGAAAGATAGGGAAAAGGAGGCGGCGGACATTATAGATCAATTTAAGTATGGACTATCGATGTTCTGTTTTTTCTGTGGTATGCTTGGACACTTTGACCATTTCTGTAAAATTCTCATTGATCATCTAAACTTTCCTAAAGATTAATTTGCCTATGGATCGTGGATGCGCGCGAATAATAGGAGAACATACAATATTGGTGAAAAGTGGTTGTTATCAGAGGCTGCGGTGGTTTGTGGCCGACGTAAGGAGGAAGTAGTGCCGATGAAATCTGATTATGCTATTTTTTTGGGCAAGGACTCTTTTCAAAAATAGTCCAATCCCGTGTTTGCTTCAAATGTCTTGCATGCAATGGTAACTCAAGATACCATGCATGTTAAGGGAAAGTAGTATCCTTGACCAGTACGGTATGGACACTGTGGATGCTTTGATAGTGGTAGACAAAAAACGAGGGTGTTTGATGCAGTTACAACAAGATCATGTAGTTATGGAAGAAGTTATTGAGATTTCAAAAATAAAAGAGGCGAGTCCTGGGGTCCAGGCCTGCCTAGACCACTAAGCTCCTTTTGCTAGAATAGAGTGGGCTTGGGAACCCACATTCAGTTAGCGAACTACAAGACTTGGTGTCTTTAAAGAAGCCCAATGTTATGTTCCTTATGGAGGTGTTAGTGAGTTGGTTGAAAGTGGAGAAGGTTAGGAAGTTGTTGGGTTTTGAGGGGATCTTTGCGGTTAATCCAGTAGGCCATAGCGGGGGACTCACTTTATTATAGGAAGACAAGCCAAGTTGCTCACTCATCAGCTACAGTCAAAATTATATCGATGTCAAGGTTGATATCACTAGTCTTGCTCCATTCCGTTTTACAGGCTTTTACGGAATTCCTGATTGCAATCTTAGAAGGAGATCTTGGCATCTTCTAGAATCACTAAAACATAAGTCCTCTCTTCCATGGGTTGTGGCTGGAGATTTTAACGATCTCCTCTATCCATCGGAGAAGGCAAGACAAGTTGAGCATCCAACATGGTTATTTCAAGGGTTTCGTGAGAAGGAGACAGAAATATTGGCTGTAGGAAGGAGACAGAAATACCAAGTATTTTTATACGATGGCTTCTATTCGTTGTAAGAAAAATATTGTGGTGCATTTGTAGGATTCATTGGGTAACTAGTGATCATGGGAAGATGGGCTCGCGGACCATGTTGTGCAGTATTACAATCAACTTTTTACCTCTGAGCAAGGTGATGATGAGACGATTCTAGATTGTGTCAAGGAGAAAGTAAAACCGTTCCATAATGAACTTCTAGCTCAACCTTTTACAAGTAATGATATAAAGGAAGCTGTTAAAGGCATGCATCCGGATAAGGCACCTGGGCTGGATGGTCTTAATCCGGCCATTTTTCAATGTTTTTGGCATATTATATGTGGCGACATTACTGCAGCTTGTCTTGCATTCCTAAATTCTAATGGTGAGTTGCCTAAAAATAATAAGATGAATATTATTTTGCTTCCAAAGAAAGGCAATCCTCAGTTTGCTTCTGATTTAAGATCGATTTCTTTGTGCAATGTTGTTGATAAAATTATCAATAAAGCCTTGGCTAATAGAATGAAGTCGTGTCAGGTTGATATCATATCTAATGTCAAAGCGCTTTTGTGCTGGGTCGGTCTATAATTGATAATGTCATGATTGCGTATGAGGTTATGCATTTTTTTGAAGAGGAAAATGCAGGGTAAGGTGGGGGTAGTTGCTTTAAAAACGAACATGAGTAAAACCTATGATCATGTGGAATGGGATTCTCTTAGAAAGTTAATGCTTAAACTAGGCTTTTCTGTGGATTGGGTGAATAAAGTCATGCATTTGGCTACAACGGTTACATATAATATTTTACATGGTGGTTGTAAATATGGCCCAATTATTCCAAAATAGGGAATACGGCAAGGGGATTCAATATCGCCATATTTGTTCATTATTTATGCTCAAGCTCTCTTGGTGTTATTCGACAAATTTCAGTTGGAGGGTCAGCTACATGGTTGTTAGGTGGTAAGGTCGGCTCCTATGATCTCACACCTGTTTTTTGCTGATGATGCTTTTTATTTCTTCAGGGCTCCTCTTCCAGAGGCACATTATTAATCATTGTCTCTCGCTTTATCAGAAAGCTTCAGGACAATTGGTAAATTTCGATAAATCGAAAATTTATTTTAGTTTTAATACTTTTGATAGTTTAGAAGAGGAGATATGTGGTTTACTAGGCGTTAATAGAGGAGAGCCAACTTCGAAGTATCTCGAGCTTTCTTCGATTGTAGGAAGACGAAAGAAAGAGGTGTTTTCATTTGTAGTAGAAAAGGTGATTAAAAAGCTTAGAGGATGGAAGCGGTAGCTACTATCATAGGCTGGCAAAGAAATCTTACTGAAGTCAGTCGCACAGGCAATTTTGAATTATAGCATGAATGTGTTTCTATTACAGCTGGATGTCAATGATACTTTAGAAAAAGCCATGAACAAGTTTTGGTCGAGGAACGGTGGTGCCGAGGGTAGGGGAGTTCGCTGGTTTTCTTGGGCAAAGATGCATCGCACGAAAGAAGACGGTGGGTTGGGTTTTAAGAATTTGCGAGATTTTAATATTTCTTTGTTGGCAAAACAAGCATGCTGCTTGCTATCCCAGCCACATACATTGGTTTCCAAGTTGTATTGTGCTCAGTACTATGCAGAGGTGCCTTTACTTCAGGCTGAAGTGGGTTCTAACCCAAGTTTTATATGGCGTAGCTTGCATAAAAGTCTTGATTTACTGAGAAAAGGTTGTGTGCGCCATGTCGGCAATGGTCAGAATACTCCAGTCTACGGGTACCCATGGTTGCAAGACATGGCTAATCCTTATGTGACATTTAAAAATACGTTGGGGATGAAGAATTTATTTGTGTCGGATTCAATGGTGGCGGGACGTCAGGTTTGGGATGTGGAAGTGATTGACTCACTATTTACGAGCCAAGAACAAAATTTAATAAGGCGAATTTCTTTGGGTAGGGTGGACAGGGAAGATGGATGGATGTGGTGGTAGGACAATAAAGGCTCTTACACTGTCGGTGGTGGATGCCAGATCCTTTATGAAGAAAGGCAGCTCTAGAGTTCTATTGATGGCAATGTCTGGAATTTGGTATGGCGTTGTGATATTCCTAATAAAATTAAAATGTTCTTATGGAAGCTATTATCGAGTTGTTTGCCTGTCTTATGTGCTTTAAAAGCAAGACATGTGGTAGTTGAGACATGATGCCCTGCATGTAATGGTGAAGAAGAAAGTGCTTTGCATGTGATTTCGACTTGCCCAGTGGTGCAACAAACATGGTGTTAGTCTTCTTTTGGTTGGTGGACCAGTGTTTCGTATGTGCATGAATGGATTGACTCAGTTTTGATTAATGTACCTCGAGAAGGTTTCAGATTAGTTATTACTATAGCCTGGGAATTGTGGTGGAATAGGAACCAGCTTGTTTAAAAGAATAGACCTGCTACAGCTGGTGTTATTCTTAGGAGGGCATTGAATTGTGTACGTGAGTGGCAGATGGCTCAGGCACCTATTGCAGAATCTGGTTATCCAGATAGGCAACAATACGCGTTCAGATGGCAGGCCCTTGCTGTTGGTAATGTGAAGCTGAATGTGGATGCTGCATGGAATAATAGTACTAAGAGGACTGGCTTGGGTTGGTTACTTCAAGACAGGATATGTCACGCCCGACTCTAATCACCAGAGGAATTATCCGCTTTGAATCAATCCAAATCCCTCATACAAGACTAACAAGACCCACGCGGTTTTGTCCCGCAGGTGAAATGGAAAACTTCCTAGGAGATCACCCATCCTAGGATTTCCGTTAAGCGAGCACGCTTAACCTTGGAGTTCTTCTAACTCTCCAGCCATTCCACCAAAAGGCGCCTCTACTAATTAGTTTCCCCCTTTTCGATATATGATTCTATTCATTCTTCTGTCCCGCATTCCACTACCCTAGCTAGTCTGTCATCCTAGAAGCTAGCTAGGAACTTCGCTCTACCTGCCTTCTTAGGATCGCTTTGTCGGGTTGGGATGTCACAGGATGGGTGGTTGGTTGGGTGGTGGAAGCAATGTTGTTGAAGGAGTGCCGTCTGCAGCCATGGCTAAGTTAATTGGTATACGAGAGGCATTGAGTTGGCTTAAGAATCATGGAAAGATAAGCCAGATTGAAGTGGAAGGGGATTGTCTTTTAGTTCTTGAGGCTCTAAAGAACTCTTGTTCTATTTATTCTTATTTTGATGTTTTAGTTCATGATTGCAGAACTCTGTTAAATGAGTTCTCTTCATTATCTCTTTTGTTTGTTAAAAAATCAGCGAATCAGTGCGCTTATGGCTTAGTCAGGGCGGCTAATTCTAAGACTGGTTTATCGGAGTACGGTTCTGTCCCTCTGGCTTTTATTCAGGATGTTTTGATTTTTGATGCCTATAATATATAAACAACATTTTAATAAATAAAAAATCTTTTTAATCATAAGTGTTTTTACTAATTTTGTGAGTCTGTGGGATAAATACTCTTGTTATGTAGCTCGGAGCATTAATTTAAAATGACTTGATGAGTTTGACCAACATTAATGATGTAATAATAATTTCCATTAATACTCGCGGAATATATAATTTTTCTTTTTAAAGTAATTTAGTGGGTCCGCATGAGGTAGATAACATGACATGTACTAGCCATTTGCAAGCATATCCACTAATATATAAATGTTAGTCAAATACTCCACAGCAAATGGGCTGATGAATGAGATTAAAATAAATCAATTAAATTAAAAATTGTAAAGCAAACCTTCATTTTAAATTTTAAAGCAAAAACATGTAATATGATGTAATCTTACTAAATTAGTTGATCGAATTAGTTTCAATATATTATGGGTTGCCACATTGGTTTAATATTTTTTTTTTTTTTTACAATTAAATATTAATGAGCGTTTAGTTATTGGAATTTCAGAGAAAATATAATTATGAAAGTTGGATTATATTTTGGAAAATTAAATTTATTTTTCCATTGGAAGCATGAAAGAGTTAGATTTTATAAAAAATAGGATATATATATATTTATTTGTTATATAAGAAGAGGAAAAAAAAAAACAAAAATAGCAACACCAATTCAAACTCGTCTATTCATTATCGAAACTCATTAAAATCGGATCGGATCGACTTAGATACATGCCAAATCGGATAAATGGTCATCCCTGCATTGAATGTTTGACTCTTACTAATTAAAGCTTGCATGTATATGAGAGATAGGAACACATTTTATCTCTGTAGTATTTTATTCTTTGGATAAAATAATTGAATACTCATTTGTGCTCTTGAAGACTATCGATAGTCAACTTGTTGTACTAATAAAAGTCGCACAAAACACAGTTAAAGCAAATGGAATGGTTCCATATCTTCCAACCACTCTATAAGTTTCCTTCCCCTCGTCAAAATAACAGTTGGATGTTCAAATATCACTTTTATTAATACTATTCTAGTAATTGTTAGTTAATTAACAGTTAGTAGTTAATTGAACATTAAAAAAAAGTAATATTTGATGATTCATTTTATCTCTTTTCTAATTCTCCCTAATTCAATATTTGCTTCCTCTGATTTTTTTTCTTTCTTTTATTTTATTTTTCCATTTCAATTTAGCTGTCTTCAAATAAATAAATAATTTCTTAATGCAAAATATTCAGTTGTCTTCAAACAAGGATATATCCACAAGAATAAACTAAGAAACTCGAGTCATTTACATTTTGCAATTTACAGAGAGAACAAAAGATGGAAAAATTGGAACGGAGAGAGACTTGTTTTCGTTAAGGATAATATTGACATTTTAAATTAAATTAATGAGAAAAGTGATTAAGGTACTAAATAATTGTGATATCCCGACTGCGGGACACGAGAATGAAATGAATCATATATCGAAAAGGGAAAAACTAATCAACAGAAGCGCTTTTTGGTGAAATGGTTTGCAGAGTTGGAAGAACTCATAAACTAAGTGTGTTCACTTAACGGAAATCCAAAGATGGGTGAACACCTGCGAAGTTTTCCATTTCACCTGCGGGACAAAACCATGCGGATCCTGCCAATCCAGCATGAGATGGATTCAGCTTGATCCAAAGTGGACAATTCCTCTGGTGATTGGAGTTGGGCGTGACAGTTGGTATAAGAGCCGGACCCTCTCTGGTAGATTTATGGTTCAAGGACGAACCACGTGAAAGCTGGTGGGCCTCTAATATCCTGACTACGAGACATAAAAATGAATCAAATCATATATCGAAAATGAGGAAACTAATCAATGGAGGTGCTTTTTGGTGAAATGGTTTGGAGAGTTAGAAGAACTCCAAGGTTTAGCATGCTCGCTTAACGGAAATCCTAAGATGAGTGACCACCTGGGAAGTTTCCCATTTCACCTGCGGGACAAAATCGTGTTGATCCTGCCAATCCCGTATGGGCGATGGATTCGGCTTGATCCAAAATGGACAATTCCTCTGGGGATTAGAGTCGGGCGTGACAGTTAGTATTAGAGCTAGACCCCCTCCAGTAGATGTATGGTTCGAGGACGAACCATGCGGAAGCTAGTGGGCCTACGATATCCCGACTGTGGGACACAGAAATGAATCGAATCATATATCGAAAAGGGGACAACTAATCAACAGAGGCGCTTTTTGGTGAAATGGTTTGGAGAGTTGTAAGAACTCCAAGGTTAAGCGTGCTCGCTTAACAGAAATCCTAATATGGGTGACTACCTGGGAAGTTTCCCATTTCACCTATAGGACAAAACCGTACGGATCCTGCCAATCCAGTATGGGATGGATTCGGCTTGATCCAAAATGGAGAATTCTTTTGGTGATTGGATTGGGCGTGAGAATAATAAATAGAAGAGCTTCATGAGGGAACTTCATTGTGAAGTCTGGGTATGACTCGATGGTTGAAACAAATGATTTGAATGACAGCTCAATATGGTCTATGATTTGGAAAACAAGAGTTACTCAACACATGTGAGTTTTCTTATGGGAGGTGGCACATATGAAGATCATGTGTATTTCTAAGCGATTTAAACGTCACTTTATTAATTTTGAAGTTTGTACCATTTGCAAATCCTCTACTGAGACTGTTCTTCACGCTTTGCGGGATTATGTTAGCACTAAGCAAGTTTGCGACAGTTTGGGAGTTGAGAAGGTGAATGATGCTTTCTTTGGAGAGTTCGATGCTCCCAGGTGGTTACTGCGTAACCTTGGTACTGTTTCCCTAACAGTCCACAGTGTCGCCTGGGACACCCTCTTTGTGGTTGCCTTGTGGTGGATTTAGAGGTTGAGAAATGATTTGGTGTTTAATGCTCATGAATTTCAAGGGTGCAACATGAGGGAGTTTATGCTAGTAAAAGCTAGAGAAGTGAGAGATGCATGGCTTCACTTTGGTGTGGTTTCTTCAAAGTCAGGCTAACTCCATTTGGAGTTAGTCACTTCAGAAGCTCCTCCGGATGGTTGGATTGTGGGTAATAATGATGGCAGTTCTTTAGGAAATCTAGGTCCAGCCACATGTGCAGGTGCATTTCGAGATAGCCTAGGCAGGTGACTTCTTGGGTTCTAATAGAAGGCAGGGGTTTGTGGATCTTTGGAGGTAGAATTTTGGGATATCTATAATGGTTCGTGTGTTGCATAAGATAACCAATGGAGGAAGCTCGTTCTTCAAGTTGATTCTCAAGCTGCTAGTGATATGTTCATAGGGAAGATGGTTTGTAGTTTTCATGTGCCAATTTGGTGAAGAACTGGTAGCAGCTCTTGGAGAGGGATTGGCAGGTGTGGGTTATCAAAGTTTATAGAGAGGCTAATATGATTGCGGATTGTCCCGCTAGGGAAGCCTTTAGTGGCAATATGGGTCTTAGGGTAGTGAAGTCTCCTTTTGCTATGGTGAGACAAAATCTTGATGCTTGGGGTCTTTTGGCCTAGAACGGTCTCTTAATAGAATACATCCCTCCTTCAAATAGAAAAAAAAATATAATAAACATGAGGACTATATAATTAAAATTCGAAAACGAAGGTCATGAGTAGTGTATTTGACTAAAACTAAAAGAATCAAGGTGCACTTGCTTTAGTTGTTAGATCAATTGATAATTGAGCCAATGAATATTAATGTTTGATAAAATTTTAATGGTTATTGTTGTTAAAATGTAAAACATGTATATTTTTTTCCAGTTTGTAACAATTGGTATTCAAAAGCTCATTAGGCTCCGATCATGTCCAGCTCGAGTACTCAGGGTCCATATACGGACAACTCTCAAAGCATAAATTTCCATACCTGAAGCTCGAACTCGAGAGTTTTGGTTAAGGGAGAATCAACATAGGTAACCGTGTGTGTTTTTTAAATTTTTAAAGTAAATATTTTTTATCTTAATATGTTATATAAATAAAAAATACTTATTAAAATATTTCGTAGAAATTTATTATTTTTAAATAACAATAATAAAATTAATGACAAAAAAATATTTTTTTTGAAAGAAAAAAATATTAATTTGAAAACATAATTATATTTGTAATTATTTTTATAAAGTTAAGAGAGTTCAAATATAATATTAATATAAAATAAGCTATTAGCACTTGTTCGGGACTTCCATCAACTATTAACTACTGATTAAAATTCTTATTAAACACAAAAAAAAAAAAAAAAAAAAAACATAGTTATTGAGTGTAAATAAGCTATTAGGTGCATGAAAGAGCTCAATCAAACGCTCTATAAATAATTCTTTACTTAATAAGAAAATAATATTTCTAAATTATAGCAAATATTAATATTTTATTATTTGCAGAGACATTGCAATTAGATGACAAATCTTAAAGTTAGAAAAACTAAACTGTTTTGAAATCAATGTTCACATTTATTTTCAATCACCAAATTAATTACTAGCAAATTTCATGAGAGACACTCATTACCTCCACTTTAAGATGGCACTTATCGCCTCCAATATGCAAGTGCTTGCTTTCCTCGGACTCAGTACTTATAAAATATGCATGTTTTCTTTCTTCCTCGACAAACTTAAAGAAATATGTTGTTGTTGATTATTACTTTTTAGTTAATTACGCGGACTAAATTGATGATACTCTAATGGAAAGCTTGATTAATGCTTTGTAGTGTCCATAGAGTAATAATGCGATGGCTACATGATTAAACCTAAAACCAGGTGCTCCCAACAACTTTTTTTTTTTTTTTTTTAAACCACTGGTATCCGGATTCTATTATTAGGGACAAACCGGTTCGAGTTTTGTCACAATTAAAACTCTTCAACTCTCCCTACAGGTGTGTTTAGTGGAGACAAACCTGAGAGCTCTTTCCAGATGCAACAGCCTGCATTGTCAACTGAGTCACAACCCATAAGTAGTGCTCTCAACTACTCTAATAATTGAGATTTTACCATATTTGTGTTCTGCAATAATTTTTTACATAGTTTTGTCAAAACGTTAAACGTTAAATGTGTTATGTTTTATAGTATTAGGTAATATAGTGTTGGACTAGTTTTAGAGGTTAAGATAATATTGGTTTTTAACATTTTATGGAAAACTACCGAAACAACAACTACTCAAAGAGTTAAAACGCACTAAAACAGTTAACAACTATCAAAATAACTAATTTTGCGGAATAAACTCTATGTAAGATACAATTAAACCTCCAATTCCATATAGGAACGGTGAACTCACTTTTGATTAGTTCATTAGTTAAATTAGACTCATCAATTAAGTTTGCAAATCACATTACATAAATAAATAATTTTTCTTAGAGATTATTTTGATCATAAGCCAAACAAATTTTATTTCCTATATACATTTCTCTTATTTTCTTTCTCAAACCTTTCTTCTTCTACCTCATTTTAACATAGCACAAAAGACAATTTAAAATGAAAATGTCATTTAATATATACTGTAATTGAAATTACCTTTTCAACTAAACTAATCAGGGCAGTGGGGAGGGAAGAGCCTAAGAGGACACTGACAGTTTAACACTATGTTTGGAAAGGGTGGAAGTTTGATAGGAAGGAAAATTGGGGTGGAAAATAACAAAAAAGTAATTTTCCCTTATTTAGAAACAATGAAGAAAAAGAGCGAAGGAAAATGTTAATTTACTGGAGGTCTAATAGCTTAAAATAATATTGTGAGGCAGTCTTTCCCTTGACTTACCAAATTGATAAAATAACTATAATCAAAAGAACTTAAACTTGATATCTCATACTCGTCACATAAGATCAATCAAACTACCATGTAATTTACACTTTCGTCAATTATTTGAGCCTTTCCAAAGAAAAGAAAATCAACCTAAACATAAGATAAATAATAAAACCTAATTCTTCATTATTTTTCTTCTTTCTCCTAGTATTTTCCCTTTTTCTCCTTTCCCCACATAATGTAAAGCAAGTCGGTGCTACCCCTTGCAAGTTAATAATTTAGAACTAGTGGGGGGGTGGTGGGGGGGAGTAGACGGCAGCATGAAACCTTTGAAGAAGAGGCCAAAGAGAAGCCATTGAAAGCCAAGCACATGTACTCACTTCGATCTTACACGGTTGATTATGATCTTTTTTGTCTCCCTCTTTATCAAAAAGTAGCCTCCTTTTCAATATCAAATTCAACAAAAACGAGCTTTTTCTATCCTCAGTCTAATCAAAGGGTGATGCCTTGGAATTCTATATCCCATATTCAATTTTCGTATGTATAAACAGCTAATTCTAATTTGTATTTCTACCCATTATCGATTGTATTGCCTCTTAATGAGATTTAAAATTATTATAACTACTACTAATAGTGCAGAAAGTATAATATTCATTATATCCAGTGACGAATAACCAAAAAAAGCTAAATTCATAGATTTATTTTTTTATTTTGCATTCATTTCAATTAAAATATTATCCAATTAATTTATATATTTATTGAAATTAAAATTTAATATTAAAAATAAAATTCTATGTGACAAATTAAAAAGCTCATTAGACTATTTTTCTTTTTTTAGTATATCAATTCATCAACTACCGGTTATTAACTCAAATCATCTTTTGTAGCTTGAACTATGTAAGCCATAGGCGTGTTTTGAGGCACGTAGGCGCTTGGGTTGGTGCCATTTTAGTTTTTTTTGACTGAAAATGAGACTTTTAGATGTTATAATTTGACCCTGTAATCATGGCTTTCAAACACGTGATTGACTGGGAAGTCTAGCATGGAATACACGTGTTTCCTCTTTCTAATTTTCAGTGCGGAGGTAAATTTACCATTTAATTTGTGCGATTTAATCCTAATTACTGTTCAGTCTGTGCATTTGAACTAAATAATAAGATGGTTTCTAATTTTTAAATCCTTTTTCATTTAGAATTAGTTTGATTTAATTAACATTTACCACTTGTTCCGTGGAAAATGTAGATTTCAATTCTATAGAATTGAATATAATTATACCAAATTTCATAAAATTAAGTGAAATTTATAAATAAATTCCACAAAATTAGGCAATAAATTTTTATGACAAACCTATCATTTTTCTTCTACAAAGTCAAATTTTCAATTTTTTTACATGTTTAACTCATTTATTTTATCAAATTTGATCAAAATCATTTAAAAGTATATATAATTTTTTAGAAAAATATTTTCTTATTATTATTTTTTTATTTTAATATTTTTCATCTTTTATTTTAATATTTCTTTACTATCAAGGATATGGATTCAATTTAAATATACATTTATCACTAAATTAAAATGTAATACTTTTGTTAATATTATTTTTATTTTATATACTTTTAATAAAAATATAAAAAATTATATAGCATAACATCAATATAATTAGTATTTATTATTTATTTTTGTGAAGTCAATATTTCAATAAGATTTTAGAAACAAAAGCAAATGAATTTTCAATTATAAATTTATTCCATACATGATTATGTGAATATTTCTTATTTTAATTTGGATGATGTTATAAATTGTTATTTACATAGCAAAACTTGTTAGCGGACAAAATTAGTCTTTGCATAAAAAATGGTGCTCCATTGCTCTCAATCCAAACCCAATAACGAAACTTTCCGTATTCATCCACAATATCTTAACTCTCCACTCTTTTCCGTTATCTTCTCCTTCTTCACCTTATAAAATCAAGTTTTAATTTTTCAATTATTTATTTATTTCTAGTTCTCTATTTATTCTGACCCTTAAGACCCATCAATCTATGCTTGTTTTTTCGGTAATCAGTTTCTAAGTCTAATTTTCTTTTCTAATCCTGCCCATTTGCAATCAAAATTTGAAACTATTAATTTAATCTGCAAAACATATTGCTTTTTGATTTTTAAATAACCTGAGATAAGAGAAATATTGCATTTGGTTACAAGATTCAAAAATATTGAAATTGGATCGAAAATGGTGGGATTTAGAAGAATCTATGGTGTTTAATATTACCAAAATATTCGCAATAATTGGTACCTTTAAGGATAAAAGAAATCATCAACTTTTAGAAAGAGAAAATGGATTTGTCAAAACCAAATCTAGAAAGGATAAGGAAGCAAAATATGAGATTTTTTGAACTCTAGCATTACAGTAAAAACTTGGATAGTTTTACATTGATGAAGATTCATCAGAGCTTAAGTGAAGTAATGTAAAGATGAGATAAGTAAAAGGAATATAAAGGGTAATTTTGTCTATTAATAGATTTTGCTCTGCTAATAACAATTTAAGCTCTGAAAATAACACCACCCTTTAATTTTTAAGATTAATATTTCTTATTTTAACTTGTTGGATAAATAAAAATTAATTTATATATTAAAATAATATTTAATAGATATTTTCTTATTTTTATATTATATAAATAAAAACATCACATAAATTTAGTAATTAATTTTTATAGATTAATAAAGTCTTAATATGGATAAATACGAATCAATTAATAAGTTACCAGAAAAAAGTTTTAAAATGTAACTAATGAAATCAATAATGGATAATTATTAGTTGTTTGATAATTCTTACCAAACACCGATAGTACAATTATTTGGTACAAAATCAACTAACATTTGTATGAAACAGCCAATCCGAATCAAATGTACTTTTAATTTTTTTTCATTCAAAAATGATATTTTTACTTTTAAATAAGAGATTAAATATATTAAATGTAAGAGAATAAATATAACATTATACTAAATGTTAAAGACCATATTCCGATTCATCATCTTGTACATAGTATTATCTAAGGGGCAATTCATCATTTAATTTATTGATAATTATATTAAATTTCGAGCCTAATCACATTTATACTATTCTTACAATGTGTATATATTTAATTATGGGCACACATAATTAAATGTATATACCATTTATAGATCCATACACACATACCATGTTAGAGATTAAGTAGTATCTAAAGTGACAAATATAGTAATTATAAACCCAATCCTATGGATTATATATGGAAACCATATGATATGTAATAAATTTCAAATTTAAAAATTAGGACATCACTTGTTAAAATAACTTTACAATATAATGTGTTTAGCGCAATCCATGGTAAAGTCGCAATCAATAAAGTCTCATTTTCAAAATTCGTTTAATAAAAAATTATACTATTTTTTCTAACCGTTGTAAATGTAAAAAACACTATATTTTTATCTTTTATTATACAATTCTAATATAGCTATTACAATAATTAGAATAGGAAATAATCTTAGAGATAGAGTCAAGGGCTTGATTCTAGGATCAAATCACGATCATCAAACCATGCTTCTTTCCTTAAATGACCTCTTCCATCTGATGAGTTGGAATAAATGACACCCAACTTGCCAAGAACCTCATCAAAGACTCGTCCTGATACAGCCTTTGTCAGAATGTCTGCCAGTTGCTCATTTGATCTCACAAATGGGAGACTAATAATTCCTTCTTCGAGCTTCTCTTTGATGAAGTGTCTATCAACTTCAACGTGCTTAGTGCGACCATGTTGCACTGGATTCTCCGAAATGCTAATTGTGGCTCTGTTATTACACATCAATTGACAAGTGCTTCGAACTGGAAAACCAATCTCTACTAATAATTTCCTTAGCCACAATACTTCGGTCAATCCACGAGCTATCCCTCTAAACTCAGCTTCAGCACTTGAGAGAGCCACCACCTTCTATTTCTTACTTCTCCAAGTCACTAGATTGCCTCCAACTAGAGTAAAGTAACCTAATGTTGACCTCCTATCTACAGGATTTCCTACCTAATCCGCATTAGTATATCCTTGGATATCTAAGTGGCCATGCTTCTGAAATAACACTCCTTTCCCTAGTGAACCCTTCAAGTACCTTACAACTCGTAGAGCTGCCTCCATGTGTTCCTTCTGAGGCTTATACATGAATTGGCTAATGACTCCAACTGCATAAGCTATATCTGGCCGAGTATGTGAAAGATATATCAATTTTCCCACCAGGTGTTAGTATTGTTCTCTGTCAGCCGATTCTGCTCTATCGATTATCTGTAGCCCATGATTCACAATCATAGGTGTCTCAGCTTGTCTCCAGTCCACTAGACCAGTCTCAGCTAGTAGATCCAAAATTTATTTTCTCTGTGAAATGAAAATGCCCCTTTTTGACCTTAGTACCTTAATCCCAAGAAAGCACTTCAGTCCTCCTAGGTCTTTCATCTCAAACTCCTAAAACAACTGATCTCTGAGCTTTTTAATTTCTGAAGTGTCACTTCCGGTGATGATCTTATCATCTACATATATGATTAGAAATGTCACCAAATCTCCCCTTTTCTTCAAGAACAGGGTATGGTCGGAGTTACTCTGCCTGTACCCGTACTTCTTCATAGCTATAGTGAATCTTCCAACCACGGCCTCGGAGACTGTTCAACCCATATAGTGCCTTTTTTTAGTCTATAGACCTCATTCTTCTGGAAACTGTCTGAAAAACCTGGTGGAGCCTCCATATATACTTCCTCCTTGAGATCTCTATGGAGAAAAGCATTTTTTATATCAAATTGGTGTAATGGCCAATCCAGGTTTGCTGCCACAGAGAAGAGCACTCGAATAGCATCAATCTTGGCTACTGGAGAGAAGGTCTTAGAATAATCAATCCCATATGTCTGAGTATAGCCCTTGGCTACCAGTCGAGCCTTAAATCGCTCTACTGTCCCATCTGCTTAGTGTTTCACAATGTACACCCATCGGCACCTAACAGCCCTTTTTCCTGCAGGCAACTGGCACTTTTCCCATGTCCCATTTCTTTTTAATACATGCATTTCAATTTTCATAGCTTGTCTCCATTTTGTGAATACCTTGGCTTTCTCTGATAGACTCCCCCTAGCCAAATTGGTCATGGGATATCTTGACGCCCGTGGTTCATATTCTGGATCATACTGCTTTGGTGGTACACCACGAGTACTCCTAGGGGGTAAGACATATTTCTCCTGTGCCTCTACTACAATCACTTCCGGAACTACATTTTCGTTAGAACATTCTACAGCGAAAGCAGATTCAGAATGTAATTCCGGATCAGAGATACTTACCTCAGAATTATCAGGTGAGGAGTCAGATTGAGCGTCACCTAGCTCAGCAGACTGTCCTGTGTTTTCAAGTACCAGCTCAGTGGTATCACCTACTATTTCTTGTGGGACATTGACAAGTAAGACTGGGCCGATCAACCAACTCAATGGATCCATACTGGTAAGCTCCCCCTGATCACTGGGTTGGGATGAATAGAAGTACTCGGTTTCAAGGAAGTCACAGTCCATGGTAGTGTGCATGTGACGGGTAACTGGGTTATAGCAACGATAACCCTTCTTATGGACCTCGTACCCAACAAAGACACACTTAAATGAATAGGGCTCAAACTTGGTGCGCTCTGCCTTAGGAATATGAATAAAGACAGAGCACCCAACCACATGAGGTTGTAAGGTGAGTATTTCTGCTATAGGAACATCAGAAGTAAAAGTTTGGAGTGGGGTTTTAAGGTCAAGAATTTTAGTAAGCGAACAATTAATCAGGTATGTAGTAGTGGCTATAGCTTCAGGACAAAAATGCTTTGGAACTCGAGACTCAATCATAAGGGCTCGGGTGATTTCAAGAAGTAACTGATTGTTTCATTCAGCCACCCCATTTTGCTGTGTTGTGTGGGAACATTTAGTCTGATGGATCAATCCTTTTTCCCGAAAAAAAAGTCTGCAAAGTACTATTGATGTATTCCCCCATTGTCATATCTAAGAATCGTAATTTCTTTCTGATACTGGGTTTGGACCAGATTATAAAACTCAATAAATTTTTGGGGAACTTCAGACTTATGCTTTAAAAAATACACTCAAGTCATACGAGTGCAATCATCTATAAAAAGAAGGAAATATCGAAAAATACTGTTTGCAGAATCCGGGGTAGGACCCCAAACATCAGAATGAACTAGAGTAAAGATAGTAGAGTTCCTGGTAGTACTAGGATGAAAAGTTTGTCTATGACTCTTAGCTAACAAACAAGTCTCACATGAAAAATGACTCTGATTATTAAAAATTTGAGGAAATAGAAGTTTTAAATAACTGGTCGAGGGGTGTCCCAATCGTCGGTGCCACAACTAAGCCTGTAGGTCAATTGTCCCATGAGCTAGCATTGTGATCCCCTGATGAGCCACCTCGTCAACATAGTAGAGTCCGCCTCATTCAGTGCCATGCCCAATAATATTCCCTGTCCTGATATCCTGTAATAAGAAAAAGTAGAATAGATTAGTACTATACAGTTTAACTCCTTCGTCACATGACTAATAGCTAACAATTTGCAAGACAAAGACGAGACATATAGACATTTTGTTAACTTAAGCATGGGTGACAACTTAATTGACCCTGCTCCCCATACTGGTGTCAAACCACCATTAGCTGTCTGAATATAATCCTTAGTAGGGATTGTAGAGGTAATAAGATCTGATGAATCATAGGTCATAGTATCAATGGCACCACAATCAAATAACCATTCTCCACTTTTTTCATTCCCAGAACCCTGAGTAGCATATACCCGGCTCCCTCTTTCAATTTGACCCCAATTGACCCCTTTTCCTTCCTTTTCTCTCTTTTTATTTTTTTTATTTCTTTGTTTTTTTCTAGGGTGATTTTGACAATTCACAATTCCAGGAGGACTATACTGGTTAACTTCTAAAAATGAGGGACTTTCTTATAATTTTTCAAAAATAATAGGGCCAGATTCATAATATCCAAAACATCTATGGGAAAAATATTGAGGATTAAATATTAAGGGGCTTAAAGACAATTTTTTTGTCTTCAAACCCTATACCTGCAATCCGTTCCTTTTTGTCCTCTCGCGACCCTTCTTGAGCGGCGGTGGTGGTTGCACAGAACTAGTGCCGATCGTTGCCGTCGCTGCTGGGTTACCCACAGCAGTAGCGACCTTGGCGCCTTGGTTTTTGTCCCCTTGCCCTGCTTGCTGAGTGGCTGCAATGGCTGCAAAGCCTTGATGCTAGTCATTGTCGTCGCCGCCAGCAGCACCCTGTATACCCACTGCAGTTGCGACCTTAGTGCCGTACTTCCTGTTCCCTGGCCACCACTCGGGATATCCAATAAGCTTGAACCAACCCTCCTTGGTGTGTTTGCTTCCTCCATAGTGTGAGCACTTGAGTCGCGATTTGTCTATCGCCTTCATCTGTGGTGATGATTTTGCCACTGTTTTGGGCGTATCTGACTGGAATTTTGCCACCAACCCACTGCCAACACCTGAGGGAGATTCTCCCGGTGACAGTTGGCCTCCAATTTATGTCCCGCTTATGATTCCCAATCGGCCTGCCTCCCTTTGAATATTTGCACAGGCTTTTTCAACTGTTGGGAAAGGTGCTTCTCTGAGGAGGTATTTTCGGTCGGAATCAAAGCGATCGTTCAAGCCAGCCAAAAATTGGAACAATCATTCCTCTTGCCGGAGACGGTTGAACGTTGTTATATCTAGTGGAGAAACCATAGGATTGGGTTGTCTTCAATCAATTTCTCTCCAAATTCTCTGCAAATTACTGTAATACTGTTCAATCATCGAATCTTTCCTTGTTTTTGATTGTTCGCCTGTACTGTTAAATCAAACAGTTGAAAGGAATCTCTCCCACTGTCATATGTTTCTGCCAAGCCTTCCCACAAGGCTTTTGCTGTCGGATACTCAACATAATTATTAACCAAGTGTTCTTCAATGTTGTTGATGATCCAAGAGCAGGCGTTGAGATCTGCTTGCTCCCATTTTGTGTATGCAATGTTCTGTTTCTCCAATGGTGCTGGGTTTCCGGTGATGTGATGTAGGTGGTTTCTCCCTTCGATAGCCATCCGCATTAACTGGGCCCAAAGTGCGTAGTTGAAATCATTCAGTTTTACACTGATTGAAATATGTTGTGGGCTACTACTTTCGGTTTGACGGGTATTTATTTGGGTGGAAGTAATATGTTTAAGGAGAGTTATCAATTGGTTTGACAGGTTTTCAGGTGTTTGTGTTTCCTCTGACTCTGCCAGATCTCCGACAGTGTTCTGTGCTTCGCTCATGGAATTAAACGGTAGATGATGAGTTATGACTCGGTCACTAGAACCGTTCACTACTCTGATACCATGTTGTAAATGTAAAAAACTCTATATTTTTATCTTTTATTATATGATTCTTATATAGCTATTACAATAGTTAGAATAGGAAATAATCTTAGAGATAGGGTCAAAGGCTTGATTCTACGATCAAATCACAACCCTCAAACCATGTTTCTTTCCTTAATTCTAACACTAACCTATATGGTTAGTAATAATTGTACCATTTTCAAAATTACTATATATATATATATATATATATATATATATATATATATATATATATATATAGTCATACTAGATGAGATGTCTTTCTAACCTATATGAACTACATTTTTTTTTAGTATTATTTTCATTGTTTTTTAGAATATTATCCATTTCTCTAACATTAATTTTAGTCGTTATGTAAATTTTGTAGTTTTGTTGTTATTTTGTTGTAACTTAAAATAATTGCAACTTAAAATGATCTTAAATGAACTTTAAATTTCACTATTATTAATTTTCGTTATACAATTAATTATCTTTTAACAATTTTTAATTGCATTTTCTATTTTTCTAATATTGTTTTTAGTTATTACCAATAATATGTTAATATTTTTGGAGTTTTTTGTTTTTTTGGGATAGTAAGCTTTAATAGTTTGGGGTTTTTACAAATATAATCGTTTTAGGGTAGTTGTCCACAAATATAGGTCATTTTAAGAATATTAAAGAGTAATTAATAAATTTTTTTCAACTTTATATATGTTGACACATTAATTATTAATAATGCGAGATAAATGATAATTTAATCAAATAATTGAACTTTTTGTATAATCTAGGAGAATTAATTATTTTCTTAAACTTCATGCAAAAATTTTAAATGATTTATATTTGTGAACGTATGGAATAATAAAATTAATCATTTTGTTTTTCCCTCCTCATATATATTATGTGATTTTATACATGTAATTTTTAATTTCTTGGTATGATATACTCCCTCCATCCCATGTCTTGGCCTAGTTTTATATAAATTAAGAAAAACTTCATAATATAGTTAAATTATATTCTTTGTTTAGCTTTTTTCTAAAATACATTCTGCTAATGATTGTGGTATATACAATTGGGAATAAAGATGTATATTAAACGGAGTATATATTAAACAATGAATGATTTTCTAGAAGAGGAACAGAAAATACATTTTGAAACAAACGAAAAAAGGAAAGTAGGTGAATTTCATTTTATTTGATAATAATTATACTAATATAAGCATCATTGCAAGAGTACAAATTGAAGACAATAAAGAAAGGTAGGAAATGTTTCAGGATAATTATTGAAGACAATAGAAAAAAGTGGGAAATGTTTTAGCTACGAGCAAATCCCGTTATTTATTGAGGGAGCTTATTAAATTTTCGGATTCGGTATTCTGCATAGGTTTTCGTGGTGTATTTTGGTGGATTTTTATCGTCCAAAAGCTGTGGAAGAGGTCCGATCAACGCCTCATGCGGCGGTGCAATAAACACTGCCCATGACATGCGCGTGCTTTCCTTATTCACTAAACTTCTGTGTAGAACGCTTTTGTATTTTCCATTGCTTAGCACCTGAAAATCAAGAAAGCCTAACCCTCGTCACATGTTTAAACTTGGACGTTCATTTAGCTAAATAAAATAAATTAATGTTGCTTAATTATAATTAATCAATTGAGTACCTGGAGCTGGTCTCCAACATGTACAAGGAGAGCATTAGGAAGGTTATGAACAGCAACCCAGTTGCCATCTTTCCAAACCTGAAGACCTGGAATATGGTTAGGTACAAGAATGGTGAGTGCAGACATGTCTGTGTGAGGTTCAACTCCAAGTGCCAATTCAGGTTGCGGACATGGTGGGTACATATTGATTTTCATTTCTAGCTCTATATCTTCTCCTCCCAAATGGGACTTTAATGTCTTCTCTTCCAAACCCAACCCTTTTGAGAGCAGCTTCAACAGCTCATCTGTAATTCTCAGCATTTCCTCTTTGTATTTTTCATTCACTTCCCTATAAATGTACGAGATCATCAATAATAGATTATATATATACATATAATTTCCTTAATTGGTTATTATTAAAACAAATACCTGATTGAATGAGACGGGTTAGTCGGTCTCTGGTGATAGGATTCGGATACAGTGGTTTACAAAAAAAAAAAAAAAAAAAAAAAAAAAAAAAAAAAAAAAAAAAAACAAATACATACTTGATTGAATTACCATTAATAATAGATTTTTATGTACTACTTTATATAAAAACAATGATTATAGTTAGATAAAAACAACTAATGCTAAAACAAAAATATATGGGTATTAGCTAATCCAGATATTGTATGTAATCCTTAGAGCTTTGCTTTCCTTCTTTATAAAAAAAAACTAATGCTAAAACAAATATATATGTTTATATTATTATTTATGTTACCCAAAAGTGCGATCTTTTTCATATTTGCCAAACAACCAAAAAATAGAAGGGAAAGTACAAAATTTAGAAAAAAATCTATAGATTTATAATTTTTTTAGCATATATCAAGAACGGTTGAAAAGAAAGAGAGATCGATGCTGAAATTTGAATCTTTTATTGATTGAATTACCTATAAGGAGGAGGATATTTGGGCCATATATCATAATTAACCCGAGAAGTAGGAGCCACAAGATGAAAAAAATAATCAATCCACTCTATCTTTTCTTCATGGTTCTTTGTCATCTTGGTACCATACCCTTCAAATTTCCCTCTGCTAGGGTCATTTGCGTAGGACTCTTTCTCCTCTTGTGGCAATTCAAAGAACTCTTGTCCCACTTCTTGCAGCTGTTGAATCAAAGAAGATGGTATTCCATGATCTATGACCATAAAAAAACCCCATTCACTACTTGCTTTAAAGACATCATTGACTAGAACATCATGTGGCTGTGACAAGGAAATCACCGGCACTGTCACCCCTTCGATGGCTATGGTGTTGCCCGGTCGTTCATGGATTGAGCGGATAAATTGGAGTGGAAGTTCCTGAAGCCCGCCTTTCGATAGAACTTGCACTCTCTCTATCTCCATTGCTAGTCAGTTATATTTTTTCGTTCTTGTGTTGAGCAGAAGGAGAAGATATATGAAGCAATAAATGAGTACAGGGGTGCATTTTAGTAATTGACTACATATTTTGTTATATAACAGGACATTTAATTAACAATTTTCTTTTTTTTTTTTTAGTATTGGTAAGGGGATTCAAATCTAAGCCTATGATCAGGTCGTATATACACTTACTACTAGTCTATATATGTCTTGATGCGCTAATCAATAATTATTTGACATGAGTGATTCGACACTCTTTTACTGATGAAACTAATATAATTTTAATAAAAAAATAATAAAAAGAGAGATAAATAATAAGAAATGCAGCACTAATTTTTTAGTGCGACGATGAGAATTAGTAGATAGCTAGCTAGCTATTGAAAAGATTGAAAGAGATGATTGAAAGAGCAGTGAATTAGAAATGGTGAAATTTATAGAGATTGAAAGAGATGATTGATAAGAGTAGAATTCATTAATTTATTTTATTTTAAAATTAATATAAAAAATAGTCATTTATATTATTAAAATTCATGAAGTAAAGCATACAAATCATGGTTTAATATATTATTAATTCTCTAACTTTATAAATAGTTAATTATATTTAAGAAGATTTAGTTCACTAAATAAAAAATTATAAATTTAATTTATTTTTAATAATTTATTTTAAAAGTAATATAAAAAATAACTGTCTAAATTATTAAAATTTATAAAGTAAAAATAATCATCCATATCATTAAAATTTAAAAAAAAGTAACTTATTCATGTCATTAAAAGTTATATTAATTGTCATTTAATATGTTACTAATTCTCAAACGGAATAATTTATTATTAAAATTTAAAAACAAATGAAAGAAAGAAAGAAAGAGAGAGAGAGAGAGAGAGAGAGAAATCAATCAATCAATCATGTGCGAAGCGGGACTCACAACATATTACTTATAGCATTGATTAATAATTTGAATTGTGACACTGCTAATTTGATGTGTGATATTTTTTATTTTAGCATATTGAAACTATTTTAAAAAATATGAAGCTATTATAATTGCAAACCTAAACTTCCTACTTTTCGCAATTAAGAAACCTTTAAATGCCAAATTTATTAGGCAAATGGCAACATTGATTATCAATATTTTTAAAACATAATTTTTTGATTAATTATTGTGATTAGTTTGTAAACCCTTGTTTGATGCACTTTGTGTATATATAGTTGGCGGCTTAAAAAATACTAATTATAGCAACTTTAATTATTTAAGTTTTTTTATAGGAATTATTTCATCATTTGTATATTGAAAGAATTTATAAAATTAAAATTAAAAAATTTAGATTTAAGCCATTCTCAAGTATATCTATATGGTCTAATTGCTATGTTAGTTCATTGGGTCCATGTATTTTTTTTTTTTTTTTTCTAAAAACTGTTTCTCCCTCATTTCTTTCTACCACACATTGTGGTGATAGCAGCAAGTTCAATATCATACCCATATTATGTGGTTAATTGCACATTGGATAAATTTATATTGAGTAATTAACATATAATAAGAAGGATGAACCAATTAAAAAGGCCTAGACCGTTTTGTGTTAAAGGTAAGTTCAACTCTTTAAAAATTTAAAATATTAAATATATAGTTAATAGTTAATTGAATTTGATCAATTTACCTTAGGGTCACCGTATAGATTTTTAACAACTAAACTATATAGAAAATAATTATATAGTATCACATAGGAAGTATCTTCATGCTATTGGTTTTCTCAAACAAATATCATTTTTGTTTTTCAAAATCCCACATAGATCGTGATAAGAAACTGCCTCTTCCTCTCTCCCTTTCTCTATTGAAATTTTCTTTCCTTTTCTACATGTAAACACAAAATCAAGCATCTAGATACAGGAAAAAGCCGATTCTTATCTCTTATGACAGCCCTCCTCATATTTTTAGTTTTTTTGCAAGTTTTTATATTTTTCTGTTAAATAAATTACAAATCTATGTCTATTCAGGCATAGATTTATATTATTTATATTTTTGTTATTTTTTGTAATTTATCTCCATCTTATGTGTAGTTTAAGATCTCCCCATTTTATGTGGAGTATTTATTTTATTTTTTACATTTGTTTGGTTTTATTTAGCATGTGTTCAATTTCGAAGAATATTTCAACTACATGATGATTTTTGTCTTTTGGAACTTAGTAATGCGGCATGTTCATCCATTGGAATTAATGGTTCAAATCATCTGCGTTCGTTATAAACAACAAATTCATAAATAATTATGCTATGTATATAAGATTTAAAAAGTTTGTCTAATCAGCTACTTTTGAAAATCCATTAGTTTTTTAAAGTTCACCTCCCAATTTCCATTAAGATTTTTTATTAGATCAGCGAACAATAATTACTTTAGTTATAATAATTTTTATTCTATATCTCGTATTAATTTAAAAATTTTTTAATAAAATCCTAATATATTATATTCAAAAAGAAAAACATAGATGATAATAAATTCTCCATGACTCAAAATTTTTTAATTGTGACATGTTACATCCATGCTTGAGCTTTAACCCTAATGATTCTTTAATCTTTAATTATCTTAGGTGCAACTTGCTTGTTTCTTTTGTTGAAATATTCTTCACGTCAATAATTTAATTATCTGATCTTAATCAAGATCTCCATCTTAATTTAAGATACCACAAATTTAAAATCTTCTTAATATTACACATCACCTTTTTCATATGAAAGTAATTCTATAAAAAGAGAGAATTAAATTGATATTATTTATATTGAGTAAAATTGTCTATTTTAGTCTTTCAGCAAAATATTATAATAATCAATAAAAGAAATCCATTCAGATACTTAGTTTATATTTGATAAATTAATATGTTTATCTGACAAAAATGTATTTAATTGCAACTCTTTTTATCAGTTTAGATATTCAATATAAATTTTTTCATTCTAACACCAAAATAAAAATTGGCTTGACAGGATGGCCAATGCCAAGCTGCCAATTGCTAATCTTGGATAATGGGATTGAACCCTAGATTCAACTGGGTCACCATCTGCTGGCCCATACAAATAATAAAAAGAAGAATCATTTTCAAGAACCAACCAGTCAATCCTAACACTTAACTGCATTTAAACCATACAACAAGGGGACCATGAAAAAAGAAGAATCATTTTCAAGAACCAACCAGTCAATCCTAACACTTAACTGCATTTAAACCATACAACAAGGGGACCATGAAAGAGGACTGTACATGTGGTTATCTAATTGACTATTGTTAGTGTCTTTCGCTTAACTAACTGTTGGGGAAAATCACTATTTTCCCGCCCTTCGGACCGGCTTGAAGTAGGAACAAATGAGAAAATAAAATAATGACTGAGAAATTAAAGAGAATAATTAACACGATAATTTAAAGTGGAAAACTCCCCAAGTGGAGAAAAATCACGGCCGTTGCCAAACGAAAACCAAGAAAAATATTCACTACGCGGAAAATTGTTACAACCACAATTACAAAATATTTTTCTTCCCGACACCCTCAAAACACCCCAAATATTTTATACTCCAAGGGACTTCAAAAGACTTGCTTTAAATTCCTAATATAAAACACATTTAAGTGTTTTTAGTGTGTTTTGGTGTGTTTAGAAACCTAAACATTAACTTCCTTTTATAGCCAATTCAAACACTCTCAAAACTCAATCTCCCCTCAAAACTCAATCTCCCCGATGTGGGATTGAGCACAACCAATTTTTTATTTTTTTTTTCTTTTGTTTTCAACAAAGGCGGCTAACAATCTCCACCTTGAAAATAAAATTAAAAAAAAAACATAACATTGTATGCTACCGACAATCATAATTCTTATCATCAAGAATTATCATACTCCACCATAAAAGAGTATCGCCACTTGGAACCACTTTACCGACTCCAAGAATTTTTCATCGGCCATGTCGGATCCCGCTAATAGTTTATGGTGCAACCCTCTTGTTGACTTTTCCGAGAGTTCATTAGCCATCGACATATTTTTTTCACCACACACTTTGCATCAACTGTCAACCAATGTCGTGCGCATTTCCGTGGACCAGCTACCAATAATCCATCCTCTTCCATGGCATCTCTACGAGTAGCAATCATGCCATGAGGACACACATCTCTCAATTACAGAGAGATCACATCATCTCCTTCGCCACAGGAGATCACATTGGCAGCAACAACGTTAGAGTTTCTAGCCGAATCAGCTCCACCGTTCGGGCAATCCTTCTTCACGTGTCCAGTTTGATCACAGCCCCAGCAGACAACCTTCCTCTTTCCGGAGCTTTGATTCTTTTTCTGGGTACCGACAAATAAAGCTGAATCCTCATATAATTTATTTTTCATTTCATTCAGTCTTCTCTCCTCAGTAAGGAGCTTACTAACCACATACACCACTTCCTTACTACCATATTTCAGAACAGGTTTCATATGCTCATATGTCGAAGGAAGTGACAGGATGAGTCGGAGATCTTTATCTTCATCTTCGATTTGCACTCCAAGAGTTTCTAATTCAGAGACGATGCCGTTAAGAACACTCAGGTGATCTGACAGCTTTGTACCTTCCGCCATTTTCAACGTATAAAATTGCTCCTTCAAATATAACCTGTTGGATATATTTTTTCCCTGGTACAATTCTTCCAGTTTCTCCCACAACTCTTTTGTCGTGGACAATCCAAGCACATTAGTAAGAACATTTTTTGCTAGACACATACTAATTTGACTTGCCGCTTTGATATCCAGCTCCTTCCATTCTTTATCGCTAATCTTGGATTTTTCTGAGTCTCCACTGCTACTGTCTTTTCCTGAATTCTTTCCGTTGACTGGTTAACCCTTCAAAACCTTATGCAGTCCAGACTGAATCAACACCTCTTTGACTTGCAATTGTCACAGTGCAAAATTCATGCTCCCATCAAATTTCTCAATCTCACATCTCATAGCCGACATGCTTACTTGTGCTTATAACAGTGAACCCAATAATTAGTGAAGTAAACCGATTCGGCAATACCCAGGAAAGATCACAATGATCTCCTAGACAATATTACCATTCCACGTAAAATCTCAGTTGGACGGAGGGGTCACAAGTGGTCCCACTTAAAATCCGGCCTTCTAGACAGAAGTTACGTGCACGGTATATTATCAGAACTTTCGTATCAGAATAACTTCAATAATTATCGTCAGGACCTTCACCACCGATACTCAAGCACACCAAAGCAAAGCTCCACCCGCTTCAAGACTTCCAAAAAACTCCACCTGCTTTTAAAATAAAATAATTTCTAACAATAGTATTTCTGATGTGGAAGATCAGACTAAGCCGCAACCACAGTGCATACTTATAATTACAAGAAATTATTTTAACACTAAAAGCTCCGCCTAACAACTAGGCTCTTGTCACGACCCGTTTCCATGGGCTGGACCGGCACTAGGGCCCAGGTAAGCTTAAGGCCCCCAAGGCCCGTAGTAAGCCTGAATCACTAAAATCTATATCTCAATATAAATTTCGAACATTCAGCCTATATTAACATGAAAAATGTACCTCAAATTTCATTATACCTCGGCCCAAATTTATCATCTTCAACATTCCACAGTTCGAACCTCATGTACAATACAACACATTTTTAATATGGGCTAACATAATTACTTCATCTGTATTACTACACTACTAGATGTATGTAAATTCTACAACTACGGAGTCACTAACTGTTTGTTATACATAGCTTCTTATACATATAGTTACATAGCAAAATAATTATGGAACTAGGAAAAACTTCTTAATAGCTCTGCGGCGAAGAAACATAGCTTAAACCGAATTAAAGAGAAACTTACTTCCTGAAAAATTTAATCAAGGCATGTGAGTTTTCTAAGGAGTAATAATTATTGCACAACACACGCAGTCACACAAATGTGTAAACATATCAATCTAATCATCCGACTAGTTATATGCTCATGCAGCTAGTCACACAAATGGCATATCACCAGCACTCACAATAATAAACATCTTCATATAATCACATCACGTGGAAATTAGTCAGTGGAGTCACCGAAACCCCCGATGAGTCGTCCTCCCACATGGCCCATCCTCTCACGTGTGCACCAGGGAGTCGATCCCCCATTCTGGCCGACCGGTCTAACCCTCACTTGACCAGTCCTCTCATTATTTTTCCATTCTCTCTTTTCTTTTCCATACCAACAGGAGGCAACCCGGTCGTCTCCATCAAATATAGATCATCAGGCGCTCTCAACAAGAGGCCACCCTGCGGGCTGCGATCAAATCTAGATTATCAGGTGCGCCCAATAAAGAAGCCAACCTGTGATTTCAGAATAATCTCTCTTCTCTCTTTTTTTTTTTTTTTATACCAACAGGAGGCAACCCGGTCGTCTCCATCAAATCTAGATCTTCAAGCGCTCACAACAGGAGGCCACCCTGCGGGCTGCGATCAAATCTAGATTATCAGGTGCGCCCAATAAAGAAGCCAACCTGTGGTTTTCCATATCATACAGATCAGAACAGTAGGTGCACACGGGGGCGCCGATCTCCCATTTACCCGGCTAACAGAAATTAGAATCAGGATCCATATAACAGTAACAGTCTCACAAACCCATGGTGACCCACTTCATCCCAATTCCACACAAACAAAGAATATCATTATCACAACACAATTAATCAAACATTGCAATCAGATGCAGACATATTGATCAGTTGAACATCGTAATGCAATGAACAATTGGACATCCATTCTCAAATGCAAATAACTAAATAACAAATAAAAAAATTAACAATAAACAACAATGATGAAATAAATAAATAATTGAATAATCATGATAATAATAAAATAACCAGAGCACTTTATTTATTAAATAACAAGTTATAGAATTAATCTAAATAAACTTATTGATTATGTGCAGTCTAGGTTCCACCGAAATTCCGGCAGCATTTCCCCTAAAAATTGGACTATCCACCTGTTTAGATAACACAGTATTATTATACATTAATCAATCAATACACACAGCCCATCCGTCGGGCAATCAATCGGCTTTATTCCTATCCTCCTTAAACATCAGTATTAACACCCAACTATCTCAACCATAAGTTTATAAATATAACGACTTTCAATCTGTTCCAACAATACTCATACAAGATTATTTGTTAAATCATAAGCTGACCAAACTAATAACTTATGGTAATTAAATTGTTAAGTTGTTAAAACTCATTTTTAACAATAACTATTTATAACTACTATTTATTTAGATTCGATCATCTAATTATCTAACTAATTAATTCTGATTCGTCCTTCACGTTTCGATTTATGACAATTATTCCAAAATGACTTATGTCCTAGATTTTCAACATTAAATATATTTAGTTAGGTTGAATAGTGATTTTTAAATTATGTACTCAACCTAATATAATCACAATTTCTAACAAGTGAATCCTAAGTTCGAATTCTCCTATAAATCCCCCAATTAAATTCACAATCTTCCAACCTTATATTTCAAAGTCCTTCGATTAAATATCTATCCGAAATTAACTAAAATATCCCCTAAATTTAAATTTTGAAATTTATAACACAATTAATCAAGTATCGCAATTACACACACTAACCAATCTAATTTATTTACAAAAGACCATAAATGTCTATATATATTTAAGCTATTCCAATAACCTAACTTCTTATTATTCAATTCAATCTATTTAATGACTCAATTAAATTCATTAATCAATTAATTCTTTATATACAAAAATTGAGAATTGAGTCTTAGAACGTACCAATTGAGAATCGAGCGATGATTTCATGATCAGCGCGAAGAGAAGAGAATTCTGTCTCTCGGGGCCTCGCAGGAGTGTCGCCGGCCGGTCACCGGACCGCCGCCGTACACGGTGGCCGAAAAAAGCAAAACTGCCCAGATTTTGATTCTAACCATGGCCCCTGACTCGATTTTTCACACAGAACCCAAATCCCATATCAATTTCACCTTTCAACGCCAATTTGTCAAAAATCCCAAATCTAACTCACATTGAAATCTAAATCTAAATCTCCTCAAATCTCTGTCCAGTGACTAAATTGTCAAAAGCATTAAATCAAAATTGCTATGGCTTGTTTTCCGACCGAGCTAAGCCACGGAAGTCACTGAAAACGTTGAGCCTCACCGGAAATCGCACTGACTCACTGTCGGAGGAGGCAGCCGCGTTGCAAGGGAAGAAACTCGATCGATCGACGTGAAGAAGGACCGACAACGTGACCGGCGGCATGAGAGGGATCAATCGCCACCCCTCATTCTCGCCGGGCAGTGGCCGGAAATGGGGAGGGAGGGAAGAACGTGCTGGCGCTCGCTAGGAAGGAGAAGAAGAAAAGGAGAAAAAGGAAAGAAAAAAAAAGAAAAAAAAAATCTTGGAGCTTCTAGACCATTCCGGTTCGATTCGAACCGGTTTGGTCTAATTCAATAATTCGGCTCGATTTGCTTGGTTTTCTAATCCGATTTGATTTATTTTGATTCTTTTAGTTAGGTTCTAGAACATTTCTTCACTTTACCAAATAGTAATAATGATCGGTCTAATAATAATATTAGATTTTTAGAATAATTAATTTATATAGTAATCACACACATATACATATACATTTTTTAATAAATTAATAATTAGTGCTCCATATTACTCTTAAAAATTTCTAAAGGTTCTCCACTCGGCAAATATTTAATAATATGATTTGGGCTTGAGCCCAATCCTGTAAACTTGGGCTCGAATTAGAATTAAACAGTATTTGAAGTCCAAACAGTCAAAAATTCAGATTTTTTATTTAATAAAAATTCAAAAGTTTCGAAAATAAAAATTAAGGGTGTTTCAGTTCTGATACCACTTGTTGGGAAAATCGCTATTTTCCCGCCCTTCGGACCGGCTTCAAGCAGGAACAAATGAGAAAATAAAATAATGACTGAGAAATTAAAGAGAATAAATAACACGATAATTTAACGTGAAAAACTCCCCAATTGGAGAAAAACCACGGCCGTTGCCAAACGACAACCAAGAAAAATATTCACTACGCGGAAAATTGTTACAACCACAATTACAAAATATTTTTCTACCCGACACCCTCAAAACACCCCAAATATTTTATACTCCAAGGGACTTCAAAAGACTTGCTTTAAATCCCTAATATAAAACACATTTAAGTGTTTTTGGTGTGTTTAGAAACCTAAACATTGGCTTCCTTTTATAGCCAATTCAAACACCCTCAAAACTCAATCTCCCCGATATGGGATTGAGCACAACCAATTTTTTATATTTTTTTTTTCTTTTGTTTTCAACAAATGCAGCTAACACTAACATCTAACTGAATCACATATATTAATAAAAACAAAAAATCCATAATCAACTGTCAACTTAGAAATGTGGAAAATTCATATGTTTTTTTTTCAATAATTATATATTTTTTTTTTCGATAACTTAGACCACTTTTTTTCTTATAATAATAAAAATGTGGAAAATTCGATTCTATCATTCAAATTATGATTCAATCATTATTGGTGTGTTGTCTTGATCAGTTCTAAAATCTACTTCCTACATCTCAAAATATATGTCATTTTAGGATAATTATTTTTTTCTTAAAATATAAGTCGTTTTGAGTATTTTAAAAAATAATAAATGATATTTTTCCAATATTACCTTTATTTATATTAGATATAATAATTATTTTCATAAATTATTCGTGATTGAGATAAAAGAGTAATTTCATTAAATTTACTTTTACTTTTTTTATAATTTAGGAGAATTAATTAATTTTTTAATTTTAATGTAAAAAATTTAAATGACTTATATTTTGGGACTGAAAAAACATAACTTTAGCTTTGCATATTTGTAATACCAAGTGCAGCCCATATCCATATGGTGACTGTCCTATTAGTTCTTTACAATAAAGCCCAAAAACATTAAAATCCAGTTCCAATGTGTGGGGAAAGAAGATTTATTTCAGTTGAGAAGCAAATATATATATATTCCCATCTTCGGTTTAAAACAGTTAATGGACTAGGACCAGGACCGTTAAAGGCCCATTTTTAGTTAAAGCCGGAGTTCAACTTAGAATATGCTAATTGGAACTCAGCCCAAATACATATAATCATTTTTGGGTCAAATTTGGATTAACTCAAACATTTCAGTGCAACGTTCTCGTTCTCGTTATCATGCAAATATTAAATCGGTAAATAGCTTTAATTTGACACCAAAATTGTAAATAATGGTTACAATAAAATTTATTGATCGAAATACAGATTCCGATAGGGAAGATGAATTTTATTAGCAGGTTTGGGATGAATAGTGATATCTATTTTATAATCGGATTTAGGTATTCCACGTTATTCTTAGTTACAATATGATTATTTTTGTCGTTCTCCAAAAATACATTCTAGTAGTTCTAAGTTAATTGCTTCAAAATCTCATTCGGAGGTTGAAATTATACTATCTTTTTATAGCTCATTTGGAACAAATGAATTATGGTTGTAGAATTCATTTGTAAATAAATTTCAAGTAAAATTCATTTGCAAATGATTTTGTTATGTATTATATATTACAATTTAAAATAAGAAATTCAGTTGAATTCCGTAAAATTATAATTGGAATAAATTTTTAAATGAAAATTCATTTATCTTTATTTCTTATAACACCCTTGACATAATAATTTAATAAAAATAAATAACAAACATCAATTATATTTATTATGTACAATATAATAACTTGTCATTTTTTATTAAAATATAAATAATAAATTTCACATAAATAAGTACACTAATATTCCACGCTAATTAATTAATTATATAAGCAGTAACATTCATCATAATAATTATTTTTAATTGATGTAAACAATTTTGTTGATTTAAGTAATTAATTTGGAAACTAAAAATATATTAAGAATGTTACTATTGTTTTTAATTGCATTTGAAAACAATTCTTAATGCTCAATTTTTATAGTTTCATAGTAATAATAACTAACGTTATTATTAGGTTTTAAAAAGAACATCATTACTAGTTTGAAATTTTAAAAAAAATAAAAGTATAAATATAAACTAACATCATTATTAAATTAAAAAAAATAACATTCTTATAGATTAGAATTTTCAAAAAAATAAATAAAAAGTAAAAATAGTTGAGTTTTATAGTGTGGGGTAATTTTATCAATAAACATTTCAATGGTCAATTTTATAGAATTCATTTACAAATTCCATCAATTTTAGTAGAATTTGAATTAGTCACATTCAGTTCCATATAATTCAATTCATAAAATTCAAATCTGTATTTTTTTTATTCCATACACAACATTTTGGATTCTAAATGAATTCTTTTGTGAAATTCATTTTCAAGGGGCTCTTAGTTCCTAAAATTTTGGATTTAAATGTTTATTAGTTGAAAAATATAATTATTCATTAAAATAATTAGAGTGATTAAATCTCAAAGAATCAATCATTTTCATATCTCTAATAATTTTTCAGTAGTAGGAAAATTTATACATGAACGGCTTCCAGACGGGTTTCCGTTCAAAGTATCCGACTTTTCCGGCAAAACGACAGATGAAGACGCCAGAAGAGAGTGAAAACGACGATGTCGGTCTAAATTTCTCTAGAAGCTGAAAATTGGTGAATAAATCCAATAATCCAAGGGACGAAGAAAACCACAGCGCTGTCTTATTATCCGCCAGCAGGAAGCTAAGGAGAAACCTCAACACATCTCCTCCATCCTACCATTCCCCAGTGGGAGTAAGTAGCCGACTTTTGATTCCGAATATGCGAATCTACTAGGACGTTCACACATGCATGTGAAAAAGGGTATAAAGATTAAAGAATATATATATTTTTTTTAATCTAATAAAGAGGGATAAACCCCGAAAGATAAATAAAATTAAGACTACACCTTGCATATTCTATCGTAAAAGATCCAGAGCCTGACTGCTAAATTAATAAGCTTGTCTGCAACTTAATTAGCTGAATGTTTAATTTGATTTCTGGATTTTTAGTAAAATTAAATTTTTAACTTTAAGAGGGAGCCCCAATTCTGCCATCACACAATACTTTTCCTTTCTTCAATATCAGCATGTCATTAAATGACATGTGACAAACATCCACCTTGATTTATATAAGGTAAAATGCATAAATTCACCCGTGATTTACATAAAAAATCTCGCGGCGCACTTAACTTTACGAGGGATCTATATCCCTAATATATTTTGATAACATTGTATATTTTTTCATATTAAAAACAATAGTATTTTAGTTTTTATATGTAAAATATTGATTTGATATGTAGTTAATACAACTTTTAGAATAATAGTTTTCACATTTGTCAATAATTCAATAAATGATCTAAATTTAAAATTTGGAGTATTTAATGGAAAAAATTTTGCAAATTAATATATTTAATAGGATACAATTTTTAAGTTGAAGTGTAGGACGAGTGAAAATAAAAATTAAACATGTTACAAGATCTTTTTATGTAAACTATGGGGCTTAATTTATGCATTTGGACATTTATATAATCATTAAGAGGCTAACAGAGTTGCGGATGGGCTTGCAAACATTGTTGTTCGTGGGGATTTGGGTTTGCAGGTGCAAGCCTCTCCTCGTGCTGCTAGCTTTGTTGCTGTTCTTAGGGAAGATTGGCAGGGGATTTCCTTGCCAAGAATTACTAATGTTTTTTGTTAGGTTAATGATCCTTCTCTCCCTTCATTCAAACAAATCATACTGTGTTAGAGGAAAGTTCCAGCAACATCTTTTTCCACTGTTATAACATAAATTAATTAGGACCTTATGAATAAAACAATTGCTGGAGTAACCTTTAATAGGGCAGAGCAAAGCATTCTTGTAAATTCTTAAATTGATAAAATTTCTAATATTTGATTGATCTAATTTTTTTTCCGCAAAGGAAATAAGTTGATTCTTTTAGATTCTCTCTCGTTCTTCCTAAAAACAAAATCCTAATAATTACATCCTGTAATGTGCTTGAACTACAATTAGTATCTCTCTGTGAGATGTTAAATTATTTGGATAATTTTTCAAAATAATGGTAAAATAATGGTAGAACTATTTAAAATTGTTATTTCAAAGTAAAGAGTATTATTCTTACTGCGTACCATAAATAAGAATTTTTTTTTATTTATATCACAGGTGTTATTAACCTATTAGGTTATACCTAATATTACTCGGCGCCCGTGTCTGGCTCATAAAAAATGAGCACTCCTAGTAGAAATTTTTTTTTATTTACAAGAATTGAAAATATAAGATTAATCTAGATCTCGATAACATATTTAAAATAATGATGGTGGTATTTACAATTATTATCTCAAAGTAAAGGATATTGTTTTTAATGTGGGCTATAAATAAGAAAGTTTTTCTTTATCTATAAGTTCATTCTTGTGATTCTCAAATCTTTCTCAAATATCAACATATGAGATTAGTCTCCTTTATCAAGATTTTGTAGTTGTTCCTCCTATGAACGTTTTTTTTATTAATGGAATATTCAACTTTACAAAATCGTCTATCAAGTTTAAAAGGTATTTTATTATTTGAGCCACTCATTTTAAATATCATATATAAAAAATTTATCATGGAAATCTCATAATTACCATCTAATATATAAATTGAAAAATGAAAAAAAAATATATTTTTTTATATTCTCAAAAATTTTGAAAGGTACCTTTAAATGGAATAATTAAACCATTAGTGTCCGAACTTTCACATTTTTTCTATTTTTGTATCTCAACGGAGAATAATAATAATTAAGTGTCTAAACTTGTAAAATGTTGCAATTGAATGTCTCTAATTAATGTGGATAACCAAAAAACTGATTATGAACTAGCGTAGCCTAATTTTTTTAGTTACGTGGCAGCTTACTTGGCGTTAAATAACTGAAATATCTGCCAAATAAGCTATTGCTTAGCTGGACGGGACTTAAAATCCCCATTTTAACCTCAATTTATTGCTTTCCCAGCTACCTCCTTCTCTTTCCTTCCAACGCCAGTGTCAAAGCAGGAGAGAAAGTGGGTTTTAACTTTTTGAAAACATCAAAATTAAAATAAAATAAAGGAAAGGGAAAGCAAAGCCAAGCCATCTGAGTAATGTGACATGAAAAGTATAGGAAGAAAAAGTGCAGGGAAAATAACAAATATACATCAAGAATGTAGATGCAAAATTACTAGTAAACTATCTAAATCATCATATCATGTCGTATCCCTTACTAAAAAAAAAATAATAATAATAGAAATATAAAGCCCTTAAACCAATTAATCAACAATGAATAACTTAATATTGCCAAATAGAAATATCATCTCATCCATTGTGCAAATGAATTTCAAAAATTAGAGTAAAAATCCACTAATATGATTTAATCACACCCATAGTAATCCAGAATTATTTTCAATTTGCTTTTGATAGAATTCTATTGAAAAATATGATCTTTCTCGAGGAAAAAAAAAATTAATGCTCTGTAAAAAGGACAAATTCCTCAAAAAAGTGAAAAAAAAGGTTAACTGCTTTCCCAGAAGTGCAAGAATGATCACTTCACAGTTTGGTCGACAAGGCAAATGATAATAATTAGTTGTCAATTATCTTCCTGCCATTTTTCTTTCTTGGGAAACAAACAGAGAAACGACTGAAGTAGAATCAATACAAGAAGAACCTCACTAGAGATCAGGGAATCGAACGACAGAGACGCGAGGAGAGCAACTATCGTAGAGGAGACAGACGACTGAGATCGGATGCAGCAAGAAATGAAAAAGAACCGACGGCTACTATCCTAATTTATTCGCGCTATTTCTCTATGAGAAAACTTGTAATTTTTTGGCTTTACTTTTCCTTTATTTTATTTTATTTTAATATTGATGTTTTCAGAAAGTTAAAAACCAATTTCTCTCTTTTGGTTTTACCCTAGAAGAGAAGAAGAGGAGGTCGTGGGCAAATAATCAATTGAGGTTAAAATGGGGATTTTAAATCTTGTCCAGCTAAGCAATGGCTTGTTTGACATATATTTAACGCCAAGTAAGCTGCCACGTAACAAAAATTGGGCGCTGCTCGTGTATAATTAATTTTACGATTATCCACGTCAGTTAGAGACATCTAATTACAATATTTTATAAATTTAAACACTTAATTATTGTTATTTTCCATTGAAACATCAAAATTTAAAAAATAAGAAAATTCAGATAATAATGGTATAATTATCGCACTTAAGTTGAAGTTGAATGATACTTGATACTTGTAATAACGGCCCAACCCAATTAAATTTAGTCAAACGAACGCATCATTCGTTAATCGTTACCCTCAACTCACCTCCAAGTAGGCATCTACTAGATGATAGGACCTCTCATAAAAAACAACCTAAAGATGGAAACAAGAAAACCGGAATAGCCAGTTAAAAGTCCTAAATGAACATAAACTACCCCACACGTTTATTTTATGAAACCTCCACGTGTCCACTCTTATCCGTTACCTTCTCTTTTTCTCCTTCCCTCTCACCTCCTTTAAATGCTGAACCTAAACCAAACGCCACCATCGTTACTTTTGACTCTCTATAACTCAAAACCAAAACCCTCACCTTTTAAGAGCGCTCTCTTTCTCTCTCCAAAATCTTAGTAATGGCTGCTAATATCCTTCCATTGAACTCTGTCACTATCAGAGCACGTGCCGGACCAGGTTCCCAGAGGCCCGATCCACATGGCCGGAAAAGTTCCTCTAGCTCGGGTAACTGGTGGTCCCCGCTCTTCGGATGGTCCTCCGAGGCCGACTACATTGGCTCTGAGAATAAGCCCCAAGATATGCAGGAAAAAGAGGACGGCAGATCGGAGTCGGATCTCAGCTCAAAACCAGTGAGATCTCGGTTTGCTCCAGGTGGTTTCACTGAGGAGAAGGCGAGACAACTCCGTATGATGACTAATGAAACGTCATCGTTTCATGATGTTATGTATCACTCTGCGATCGCGTCAAGGCTAGCCTCCGACTTCAAGCACAGATCCGAACGGTAGTTCTCCGGCTAGTATGGTTCATCAATAACTTTTTTCTATATGCATATAGATTTTACTCGTACATGGTTTTTCCAGCAAAAAATAATCTAGTTTGGAAAATCTGTAATTTTGGACTGAAATGTTTGATTGCTACTTGCTTGTAAGTTATGATCAAAAGATAACGGATAAGGACTACGCTCTGTAAATTATTAATGTACAAATCTGATATCGTTTATGATGCTTGCGTAGCATATGCGTTATTTTAATGGCTATCTCTTTAAGGTATTCTTATAATTATTAGTTAAAACATGATTTAACGTGCACGCATATTAGCCGGCAACCATTGGATTAACGATCAATCATTTCTTATTCACTGGGTCCCAATCCGATTTCACTTATTGAGTGATGGACGGTGAAGATGAGAGCAACAGTTAACCCAAATTCTTCACTATGACTGATTAATCGCGCACGATTGTTATAATAACAAGATTAGATTAACGCTAGTGTTGGTAACTATAATCTTGTAATCCTCTGAATAAAATTTGGTTGGTTGCTTGGCTATAAAATAGAATAGAATAAAATAAAATTATGCAAGTTGGCTATGGAATAAAATTAAATTTCGTACATAGAAAGATCCTGAATTATATTCGGATAATTTATATGTGCTTGTCAAGAATCCAATTCCAAACAGAAGAATATGCTTGTGTCCCAGGACATTTGTAAATTTGTACGTGACTAATTATATTTTTTTTGGTGGAATAGCAGCAAATTTTAGATTAATTATACGTTGATTAATGAGAAAAAGATGTTATCTACAATGTGGGTAACTAAATTGTCTATATGTGCAGCATCGTAGCAAAATTTTGATCACAGAAATGAACCAAACAAATTATGTACCCATAATTGTTAAAAAACGAACGTGTACAATGCAGGGAAAACTGTGGTCCTGGAAATCAATTGTTCCACATTCAATGTATACCTTTGTCTCTATCTTTCACCATTCTAATCTGTCTTACTTGAATGAGAAAGGACAGAACAAGGCCTTAATAGAATTATGGTTAATGAATCGAGACATCACTATAACAAGGCAACAGCAGGAAGTAACCGTCTGCCGGCAAGCAAGTGCTACATGCATTGGCCAGCTATCTAGCAATAAATTACAGTTACTACAGAAGTCTTAACACAATAAACACAAGTGCAACGGGCTTTATTGATGGATTGGCAAGCAGTAGACTAGTTTTTCTAATAATGAATCTGCACTTTGATGTTTCTGACGCTACTAAGTTAAGAAAACCAAGATGCAGACATCTACTCTTACAACTGCAAGGTAAAGTGAAGTAGCAACTTGACATACAGACATCTATGTAGATATACAGAACCTCTATGTATCGAAAGTGACAAGGCTGAGAATAATGAGGCTAGTTGGGATGCATAAACACCCAAGTGGTACGTAACAACAAGTTCCTTGCTGAAGAATGACAAAAATAGTCTTCTTCCAGGCTATGACAATAATAAAATTCATGAACCGTGCCAAATAATCATAATATTATTTTGACCACCCAAATGCAGCCTGTACATTTACCTAAAATATTGAAAGTATTCATCTCAAACTCCACAGATGTAAAACATACTTGCAGAAATTTGATTCCTCAGAAATATAAGATGCGGTCTAACATTCTGTAACAAAACCAAAAAGAATACTAGAGTTGAGTTGGAACTTAGAAGCCATAGAAATATGAACAGAGTACTTGCAGGGAACTACAATCACTGCCAAAGATACTCGGTCTCACCATCAGCACAGAAGAAGTTACACCATTCTTAGGAGTCGGGGATTTTCTCTCTCTCCAACCTCCTCCTCCAAGCATTCAAAATTGTTAGTTGATCAGCTACCATTAGCCTAGTTTCAGTAATAATGGAAGCACACTTGACAAGTTTGATTTTAAGTGTCATTGAGACATCTTCCACAAGTTTTTGGGTCAGCAGTTTTGGATATGCAAACTGAGCCGTAATCATCTATTCTAGCAATTGTGGGAGTAATTTTATTTTATTCATTGACAAACAAAATAAGAAATCAACAAGAAAAAGCCCCATGTAATTATTTGGACTTACAACTTGTTAGCCCCCAGCCCAAGACCCTTTTGTTCCTTTTAGGGGACTAAAATAGTAATTAAAAATCATACACCCACCCAAATAAACATAATATCAACCATTCATTTGAAGCCCAGTACAGGAAACTTAACTTCAATAACTGGGTGTAGAAACAGTACTTCTGACATCATAGTTCAAAGCTCCGAAGTCAAAAACTCAATGACGACTTTTTTTTATCTTTCTAATATGGCATTTACACTTAAACAAAAGTAACTTCCATGTCTGGTATTTATTTCTCTCAAAAACTACAGGTGTAAAATGCAATCCTAAAACTTTTAGCACCGACAAATGGGTATAAGGTGCAATCAAAATTCCATAACAAAATTGATAAGACTACAAACTCAAATTTTGGTATAGCTAATTCTTTTGTAAGAAAAATACCAAGTCACTATTTGATTCAATAACCAATAAATGAAGTAGAGTGAAGCAGCAAACCAGACCTCTTGAACCAGAAGCAAAATCACTTGCTCTCGATGTCATATAAATCTGTTCTGTAAATATCTATCAAGGAAAAGCAACAAAAAACTTGAAAGACAAAGGGAAAAAAAAAAAAAAATACACTGACATCTTACATGGGCACATAACAATTTCACAGCATTTCTAACATCTAAGTGCATTTTATAAAAGCTTATGCTTGATTGTCCTCTCATTCACATAGGGCACTTCATGCAGGCTCTCAGGCAGTTAAGTACAACTCTCCAAAAGACATTATGAACTTTTAAGGCTCAAACACATTATTATCACGAGGATTTCATGAACAAAATTTGAGAAATCTTTTTTTTTTTTTTTTTTGGATACATAGTTTATGCAATTACATTATTATTCAAACTGAATAACCTGATAACATGAAATCACACATTGAGTAACGCAGTAAATGGTGTATATTATTTTCAACAAAATGGAGTCATTACTTGATGTGTGGTAAAGTTTTGCCTTGCATCTACATCAATGCAGGACTGAACATTTGAAGTCTTAGAAGCAAAGAGTTGGATAATTTCCAAATTCTCTACCCGCCCCAACCCAATATTGTGCAGGTGAGACCGGGAGACCCTCACCCTGCCCGAAGCCCCTTACTTGCACCAACTTATAATGTATTAGTACTTTTTATTGAATAATTAATTCTTTTACATATTTAAATACTTAAATACTTAATTATAATAATTTTGAGTTGAGAATTTATATTTGTAACTTATAATTTATGTTTTTAATAAATAAATTTATATTTTTTAATAATATATTGAAATAAAAAATAAAAAGACCAAAAAATCCCTGCAAGGAAACACCTCTCCCCAACCCAACCCTGATCTTCCAAGGGGCAGGGATGGGAGAGGCAATCCCACGCCCACCTGGCCCCCTTGCCATCCCTACTTCATGGCAATATAAAAAGGACTTATTGAGATCTATAGAAAAGTTTTTGCTATCAGCATTTGCACTCGAACTTAAAATTTTTATACTAACTCTTATTCATATGTTTGGAAATTTGAATTACTTCAAATTCACAGAAATTGGACTCTGCGTGCTAAAGAAAAACATAACAGAATTATCATCATGCAAGTACCAGCTTTGTGTGTTATTCATGACAACTTAGTTGGACCCAAGATCAAAGAGGGATAACAAATTAAATTGACAAAAGATCATGGAGAAGAAGAATGTTGAAGCACTAGATGCTATAGAGGAATTATTTATACAATAACAACCTATGCCTCAAGAAAGCAAACCTCAATGCAATCGACTGAGAGGTCACATGTTCAAACAAGGTAACAGCATCCTCACAATGCAAACAGAAGGCTGTTGACCTACTTTGGGCAACAGCATGCATTGACAGGAGTATCATAGGGTCCTTGTGACGCTTTACAACAGAAGACACTAAGTAAACTTGATAGTGTGGACCAAAAGTGTGACTTCAGGAGAAGTTTCACTTTCAGGGAACATGTCTATATCCAACAAAATTATTCTTTTCAGCAATGCAACTATGTGAAAGAAATTATGTTAGATCTTATTGTTCAAGTATCAACTTAATACTTGACAATTTTCAATTTAAACAAGGGAAAAAACCAACCAAATCAGACTTGCTGCTTCCTCACAAACTTTTCATGAAAACCCATAAAGATCCTAATCTCTGGAATCTTACTTTATCATAACTCATAAATCTCAGTTTGTCGTCAGTTATATCCCTAAATTCTAGACAAAAGCGGAATCATATCGTGGGTAAATACATGTTTAGCAACTTGCAATTTCACCCCGTATTCTCCAAAAGAAGTCCACCCACCCCCATGTCCCACTACTTCATTCTCTCTACATACATAGTATGCACAAGCTTTTTTATTTTTTAATCACGCTATAATATTGTAAATGAAGACACTAATGTTTCCAACTTCTGATATCAATTCTCATACAGGCCAGTAAGCACACAATTATTTCATAAAACACACACCTAACCTACAGAGAGAATGTCACAAGGGTATACATCACAGAAAATGGAATGAGAATCTACAATTTGCATATACCAAAATGAGCAAATTGAAATAAAGAACAGGATACAGTGATATGATTACTCATCCATTCATAGTATACTCCATATCAAAACAAAGAAATCAGAATCATATTGCATTATAAAAGAACCGAATTTTTTGACAACCCAACAAGTAAATTGAGAAAAGGATACACCAGGTAACAGCCATGGGCAAAAGCACCAGCCAAAACAGCAGTAAACAAACGATCCCTTAAAACTGGATTTCTACGCAGCGAGATTCGAACTGAAAAAATTGAACATCCATAAATGTTAAAAACACTGAATGGCTCAAAAGGAAAGGAAAACCCATAAAAGGAATCATAAAATATGCAGAAATAGATCTTACTGAGAGGAAGAATCGGGGCGTAGACGAGAGGAACTAAGAACTTGAAAGCGGGGCCATTGTTTTGCTTTCTAACAACAGGCTCACTGAAAAGACATGCGTAGAGGAGATTAATTAATCAACAATATCAATGATATTTTAAAACGAATATGTAGGATTGTGTGTATAGAGAAACTCACCGGACAGACGGATCGGACGATGAGGCCATACTTGGCTCAGAGGTGATAGGATCTTTACGGCAATTTGTTATAATTGGCAGCGTCAGACTAGACACTAGTCTCCTGCTTCGGGTCAGAGATGGAGTCTGGGCAATTTGTCTTCGTGCAAGGCGGAAAGCAAGGGCTGGTTATACCAACCAAGAGCAGAACTAGCTGAAAATAGAATTGAAACCGGGTTATGACGTATACTTAGGGCTGAGTGACCAATATACGGATTTGATCCCAAAAGCGAACCAACTCAGTTTGGTTGGATACGATCGACTTTTTTGAAAGTCGGTTACCGTTTGATTTCAACAGTGATACCGAACATTTTTTATTTCGGTTCAGTTTTATAAATAGCTGCACTAAAATAATTTGTACGCCCAAACGATTCCATTCAAACCAAATCGAAACTAATATATTTTGATTTAGTACTGAATCAATTTGCACAGTATCAATGAAATTTCAAGACCAAACTAATCTGGTTCAGTTCAATTCGGTTAAAAATGTATGTGTATAATTTCCTCTTAACGAAATTTCTAATTTGATTTCTTCTGAAAAAAAATATCACCTTTAAACTTTAGAACTTGAATCATGTGTCACTTTAAATTTTATAAAAGACCTATTTGTGCACTTTGAGTATTAAATAAAATTATAAAAAAACTCTAAACCATTAACTACAAAAAACTTTAATTTAAATATTAAATAGAATTATAAAACCCGGATAGATATAGGAGTGAGGCAGGTGAGTTATCTGTATCTATTCATTTAAAATTTCACTATCATATCTATCCCAAACATATTTAGAATTCTCCTTAAATAGATAGGATACTCGCAAATCCTAAACTATCAAAATCCGGACTTATTTAATTTTACTAGTGATCAATAGGGTGCCCATGAATACCTACTACCAAATCTGTTTAATATAGCAGGTAACTGGTAGCGAATATCCAAAGACATATTCACAAAACCCGTATCTATTACACGTAGCATTTTCACTATCGGAGCGAGATAGGTAGCCTGAAATACTAGTACCGTTTCGATCCCTAAACACGGACTTATTCACGATTTTGGTTGAATACTTTAAATACAATCTTTAATCTAACTTTGAAAAATACGAAGCCTTAGAATATGATTTTGTTTTGGAAAAATTACAATACAATTCATATGGTTTGCGAAATACAATAAATTCATCTTTGAATTTTTTAAAATGTACTAGATAGGATACTCGCAAATCCTAAACTATCAAAATCCGGACTTATTTAATTTTACTAGTGATCAATAGGATGCCCATGAATACCTACTACCAAGCCCTTTTAATATAGTAGGTAACTGGTAGCGAATATCCAAAGACATATTCACAAAACCCGTATCTGTTACACGTAGCAATTTCACTATTGAAGCGAGATAGGTAGCCTGAAATATTAGTACCATTTCTACCCCTAAACACGGACTTATTCACGATTTTGGTTGAATACTTTAAATACAATCTTTAATCTAACTTTGAAAATACGAAGCCTTAGAATAGGATTTTGTTTTGAAAAATTACAATACAATATTCATGTGGTTTGCGAAATACAATAAGTCCGTCTTTGAATTTTTTTAAATGTACTAATTTGTCATTATGTTTTGCTTCTGTTACACTATTAGGTCCTTCTATCCAATTTTTGCATCTTTTTCATTAAGTCAATAAGAAAACACAGAGATCAAACGAGAGATACTAAAATATTATACCAGAAATTTATATTATAGTCCTTATGGTTGAAAAAATAACTAGTTCGTCCATATGTTTTTAAAAATAAAAAAGGGTATTTTCATCATTTCACACGATATTTAATAGAAAAGATGCAAAATTTAGACATAAAGACCATATATTCTGACGAAAATAAATTATATAAAAATTTTAGTATATTTCCTAAAAGACAGGGACAGACTAGTTGTATTTCACAAATCACGGGATCGTACTGTAATTTTTCCCTTTTGTTTTAGGAAAAACTCGCCTTATTAATATTTCATTTCAAAGTGGATTAGGTTTTGATTCTTTAGAGTAGTTACTTGTAAAATTTAACTCAATTCCTTCTCATAAAGAGTTGAGTTTAATCAATATATCAAGTAGGCAGTCTTCTCTGCTTCACACGGCTGTATAATAATTATATTTTTCATTTCAAATATAAGATATATAGGTTGAGTAAATTATAGAAATTCGTTTTTTTTAGAGAAAAAGTGACTGGAATTATTATTATATATAAAGTTTTGTAAGATTTAAGATAATTTAAATACTTAATTTTTATTTTTGTAAATATTTATCTAATTAGAAGTGTATAATTAAAAAAACCTATTAAAACATAATAGTTAATTCATCATTACATAAGACATATTTAAATCCTTTGAAATTGCATACACTTAAATCCCTGCAAAAATAAACTAAGGTAAGCAAAATATAAAATGAAAATGAAAATGAAAAAAATAAAATAAAGTAAACAACTCAAACAAAGCAATAAAATGCAACAATATTCTACTTTTAACCGACAATAAATTGACTAAGTTAAAGTAAATAATTAAGTTAAGCTTTCAACGATAGAAAGAAATTTAAGTATTTTATAAAAAGAACAGAATAGTGAATAAAAAAAGAATCTTGAACTTTCTATTTATATATGACGATATATAAATGTTCAAATTCTCCGTCAACAAAACAAAAAATACAATTTTAAAAAGTTTAAAACCACTAATTTCACATCTACCAAATTCTTTAAATTTTAAATCAAAATAAGAAAAACCACATAGATAGCGTTTTTTTTTTTTATGATAAATTCGATATAATCTTACAAACAATAAATTGTTTAAAAATCTCAAATATTATGGACTTGAAAAACTAAATTTGTATCCTTATAATTTACTCAGAAACTTAAAATTATAATTAAACAAATCAAAAGACACATAAAAAATACTACTCACTATTTTATCTTATCGTTTTCAAACTGTATTTTATAATATGTATTTTTGAAACACATGATTTTTTTAACATTTTTAAACATACTATATTTGATTTGAGGTTTACACTAAAAAAAAAAAAAATTATATTTGTAAATTATGAAAATTTAAAGGTTTAGATATTATATTGTTTTTCTATCACATATTTGATTTCTACTAAGAAAATAGTAAATTATGAAAATCTAAAAAATGTAATTGAAATATTTAAAATTTTTATATTGCTATAATTGAATGAATTTAAAACTCACAAAAATAAAAGGACAATTCATTATTGAAAAGTAAATGATGGAAGGAAAAAAGTAAAAAAAAAAAAAGCTCAAAAATTCACAACAAAAGTTAAATCAAATACTTAAGATTTAACGATCTCACTTTTTAGAGGAAGCGCTACGTCAGCACCGGAGAAAACCCATTAATTCTCCTTTATATATATACATATATATAATATATATAATGATAATAATATACAAGCATTATTTTACAATGAAATTGACATGTGGCATAATTTTTCTATAATGTTCCACTTGGCATGTTTTTCCAAGAAATTTCATTTGTCATATTTTTTTAATTGGTCTACACTAAGTATGTATTGCATAATAATCAATAATACATAAAACAAAATTCATTTGACTAAATCTCAGTCAAAAATTTTCCACTAAATGAAATGGCCATCAAAATCGCAAAGTTTTACTTCACTATATAAAAAAATAGAATTAACTAATATAATATCTTATTGTAGCCTTATTATCACACATATATATATATATATATATATATATATATATATATATATATTTAAATGGTTTAATATTATAATTACAATTTACAAAATATGATCTCAATTTGTTAAATTAAATTTGAACATTGCAAATTTTAAAATTATTTACTTAAAAATAGAAACATAAAAATTTGAAAATTAAATATGTATTAAAATATTATTTATTAATATTTATTTCTACACTTGGCATCTTATCTCCCTCTATTAATTGTCATGTAAGTTTTAATTGTAATTTTCAATTAATTAATATATTATTATTATAATTATTGATAGGCATTTATTATTTTTATCATGATGTCATTATCATTTAAAATAAAAAAATTAATATCATAAACTTGAATTTTACAAGTTTTAAAATTATTTATTTACAAATAAAGTATATGAATATTAAAAAATAAATTTAATAAAAAAGTGAAATATTAAAATTAAAATTAAATGTTAAAAAATATTTATTAAAATTGTGCATAGCACGTGGCTAATTTAACCATAATTTCTTTCTGGTAATTTGGCAGAGTTAGAAATAAATTAAATTAAATCCAAAAAAGCAACCTTTCATTTCCTTATCATCTCATTTCTTTTCCTCCATCCATCCCTACTCAGGGGCGGAAGCAGGACGGCAAATGGTGGCTCCCGCCTCCCGCTATCTTAGGTCAAAAAGTTCTAACTAAATTATTACGAAATTCATAAATTTTTTCTAATTAAACTATTTATTTTTCCACCTCAAAAATCATACTAATATTTAAGTATTGGAAAAGGTTTAAAATGGCCCATGACCTAATATGGGATGTGATTTGGACAGTTCGGTTTTGAACCAACAACCGAAATTATACATTCTGATGACAAATCCATACCGCTCTAGAATAGAAAATAACCGAACCAAACTGCAAACATTGATTCTGACTTTTTATTTCCTATTAAGTTCTTATGTTGGCCTGAATCAGAAAATTTTAATTAAAAAATTAAAAGATATAGTTGAAGCAAAAAAACACCGTAGCTAAATTTCGAATCGATTCGGCTAATTAAAATTCTTTTTTTTAGAACTGAACCAAAATTTCTTCAAATTTAAAACCATATACGTACCAAATAACCAAACTCATTGGCTAAGTGCGGTTTTCGTGTTTTTTCAAAGTTTGCTGATGTCTACCTTAATATATATAGAAAAATAGGAATCAGTTACAATTAAATTAATTTACTAACTATTTTTACACTATGTAAAAAAATCTCAAACTATAAATTTATTATGGAGGGAGTAATAATTAATGCTAATAATAAATTTTATTTTAAAAAATATAAAAGAAACAGAGCTTCTCTTTTTGAAAAAAAAAATTATGAGCAACAAATGTGTAGGGGTGAACCGACCTAGACCGTCAAAACTCAAAACTGATTTTGAAAAAATGATGATTTAGTTTGCTTTGGAAGATTAAAAAAAAGATTTCAAATTTGAAATTGCCGAAACAAGTGAAGTACAATTTGAATTCATAAAAAATACTCGTATAAAAGAAAGAGAGAGATAAAAAAAAATAAAAATAAAAATGAAAGGGCCAGCTGTGCGTGGATCATAAGCTAGAAAGAGATCGGACGGTCAATTAATGATACAGAGCATATCCCAGACAATTATTAGTACTAAAATCAAATGGCGGAAAGGAGTTGCGTTAACTTAAAGCCAAGCTGCAACCTCAAGCTATCTCTCCATATAAAACCGTTTCTCCTTCTTCCACTCTCTCTCGCACTCACGTCTTTGCATATTATCTCAGTTTCACTCACTCTGTACCTATTACGAGCGCAATTCAATGGTACGTTCTTATTCGCGATTCATCTCTCTGTACCTATTTACCTTCGCTTTTAAGGGTTTTTTCTGAGCGGCAGGATCGTTATCTAATCTCGATCGATTTTATTCGCATTTTGTTTTTGCAGGCTTTACCAAATCAACAAACTGTCGATTACCCGAGCTTCAAGCTCGTCATTGTTGGTGATGGAGGCACTGGTAATTTCGTCTCTGAATCTTTTTGCGTTTGTTCGTTTTTTTTTACTGTGGAATTGTCGTTTCGGACCTGTTTTCGCGATGTATTGGATTAGGTTTTTGAGTAGCATTAGTTCAATATATTAATTTCAATCGCGAGATAGTATTTCTTTTAATTGTAACTGCTTGATGTGAAATGCTTGGTCTCTTTGATTGAAAATGTTATTGACATGATATTTGGCTTTCTGTGGAATGCTAGGGTTTTTGCTTTTATTCTAATCGTTTTCGAGATAAACAGGATGCACGTTTAAATGTTTTTGAATTTTTGATTGTGTTGAAATATTTGGAATGGGAGCTCAATGTTTTGAGATTTTTGCAGGAAAGACTACGTTTGTCAAGAGGCATCTGACAGGGGAGTTTGAGAAGAAATATGAACGTGAGTGTTTGTGAGAAAATTATATGTGCTCTGCTAGATAGTTTTGTTAGAAAAATATCACTGAATTGGTGCTGATTTTTCCATTTTTTCTTGCAATGTATAGCAACTATCGGTGTTGAAGTTCATCCATTGGATTTCTTCACCAACTGTGGACAGATCCGATTCTACTGCTGGGATACGGCTGGGCAAGAGAAATTTGGTGGTCTCAGAGATGGTTACTAGTGAGTGAATTTTGATTTCTGCTTTTCGTATTAAATTTGTTATATGTATGTTTTTTTGCTCTTAACAATTTACATGAAGTTCAATGGATTCATACTCTTAAATGGATAATTTGATTAATTGCTGCTCAACTATCAATCAATCAATTATCAATGTGGATTCAAAGTTAGATGTATTGCTGCACTAGGCGGCTTTTATTGGAAAAATAGTTTGCTCAAGTTAGTGGTGGCATCACAAATAACAAGTTGACAATACCACAAGCTTTGGATGCATTGGCTATGCATATTCTAGCTGTTTTTATGTGTTCTACTGCCTTTTTTCTTATATAAATCACAATTATTTCATTTTTCGAGTAGTTCAATTTGATCAGTTGTCTGAATTAATTTACTTACAGAGTGAAGGTAGTAAACATGCGAGAATTGATTTATTAGTTAATATCTTGTTATTGGAATGTATCTAATCACTTCATTGCTACTTTCTCTCCTTCTGTCTTCTATCTCTCTCTCTCTCTCTCTCTCTCTCTCCCCCGCTTGTTTCTTCCCTTGTGTGTTCTTGGTTGGGTGCTATAACAGGCCTATGCTTTGTTTTGATGTTTGTGGGTTTATCTTATTTTGTAAGTAACTTTTTAATTAGTTATCTTATAACCTAGTTTCATTACAAATTGCAGCATCCATGGGCAATGTGCCATCATTATGTTTGATGTTACAGCTCGCTTGACTTACAAGAATGTTCCCACATGGCACCGCGATCTCTGCAGGTATGTCAATTTTGAAGGGGGAATGTCTAATGTCTATTTCCACTATCTCATAGAAAGGATCCAAGCTGTGGAAGCAGCTGGACCCTATATGATGAGTTCTAACTTCTTCTAAAATAATTCTCATTTTGCAATGTTATAAATGGATATTGTCTTGCTTTATGCATTCTCTAATTTTCACGCTGCTTCTAATTGCTGTCACCTCAGAGTCTGTGAGAATATACCAATTGTTCTTTGCGGTAACAAGGTTGATGTGAAGAACAGGCAAGTTAAGGCAAAGCAGGTTACTTTTCACAGGAAGAAGAATCTCCAGTACTATGAAATATCTGCCAAGAGCAACTACAATTTTGAGAAACCATTCTTGTACCTTGCCCGCAAGCTTGCTGGGTAAGATTATGATATCATAATATTGTTACTTTTTATTGTTGGCATTTGAGTGCTTTAGATGATACTCTAGAATTGATGATTGCTTTGGTGATGTCAGGGACCCTAATCTTCACTTTGTCGCAACTCCTGCTCTCGCACCTCCAGAAGTACAAATTGATTTGGCTGCACAGCAACAGTAAGATCTTTTCCTTTATGTTGTTGCTATTCCATTATTTAGAAATAAATACTATTTCTATGGCTCTCAAGGATTTCCAAATTAACTTTCTGCAGCAATATATTCCCTCTCATATTTATATGCTTCCTCGTCGGTTCATAAACTGAAATACGAGCCTATGCCCTTACTCTCTTCTTACCTTTGCTGATTGTGGCATGCTGTGTTTTCCTGCAGGCATGAAGCTGAGCTTGCTCAGGCAGCTAGTCAGCCTCTCCCTGATGACGATGATGATGCATTTGAATAGAGGATGACGACTTAACCACCTAAGGGTGTCTTTTTGTGGTTTTATGTCCATTTTTACTGTGATGTGCTGTCAGTTTGAGAAATATTTCATGGCAGGCTGTGTTTGTTTAGGATAGGAATCAAGGTATTTAGAATCATAAACCATATATACAGTATATGTAGTTTATAGGGTTATTTTAGTTGTTTGGGTGGTGCTCGTCTATGGTATAGATTGATTGTTGTCTGGGATGCGGTACTGGTATGGTGGATGCAATTTCAGTTGCAAATTTCTGTGAATCCTTGAAAATATAGAATATTCTTACTCTAAACCTTGCCTGTTCGTTTCATGTATACTGGTCATTCTTGAGATATCTGAGAACTTTCTTCGTTTACTCGGTAATTATGACCCGATAAGAGTATCAATGGTGGTGCTAAGCTTGATGAATCTGGCCTGGGTCGAGTTCCTTTTTCTGGACCAGCCCGTGATCAGGTTCTAATTCCTATTTATGTGTAGGGCCTAAGCAAGCGACTACTATGTATAAAGCCAGTGCCAGAGTGCTATCGCACCTTACAGTGACCGGATCTCCAGGCCTCTAAATGAATTTACTTTGAAGCTTCTCTACATTGCAATGACCAGACCCGGACTAGGAATGAGTAAATGTATGGGATAATCCATTGTCTGGTATCATTTTGCCATACCGAACAAAACAGCTACTATGCTAAATTTTACAATCTATGAGAACGATAGGTGGATGTCTAATCGACACATAAGCCAAGTGGAAACGGAGGTTCCTGCACCTGAAAATTGGAATGTCTAAAGTAAATCTAGATTATGACGTTCTCACACATGATTTGCAACAGGATTTATGGACTCCCACAGCCTAGCTCCGTCAGGATAAGATGAACTGATAAAAGAAAATTTACTATCTAATGTCACTTCAAACAATCAATAGAGGTTGGGGGAAGTCGTAAGAGAAAGCTTTAAACCCAAAAAAGGACAATGATTGATTGATAAGAGGAGGAATTATGGAGAATAATGTTTGAAAGTTCGATCAAGAAATAGCTGTATCCACAATGTTATGGATTTAAAAAGAATCACTGTGGAAAATTGCTGTATCCATCCTATTGTGCCCCTTCATTAGCTCATTCACCATAAAATGGGCTAAGAATATCTGTTCTTGGGCCCCCTATTATAACTCCCTGCTCTTAATGTGAAATTGGCACTTGTGGGTGTGGGGGACACAGTAGTACCCGTTTGAAAGAAATGGACAGAAAATTGGCTTACTGTGCCTAAGTGTCAAGCCCTTAGACCTAAATTCTAATAATATAATCAAAGCTTACTTAAAAAATTCATTAAAAAGAAAAAAAATATAAAAAAAAAGAAAGAAAATTGTTTTGTTGTGGACAAGAAAACAAATACAACTTTTTTAGAAGGTGATATTAGTACAGGTATCGATGACCTGATTATAGTAACGAATAATTAGTTGTCTTATCTTATCTTTAAGTACTAGCAACTATTAAGGAGAAGAAGAGGAAGGAGAAGAAGAAGAAGAAGAAGAAGAATTACATGTGAACTGCACATGACATAAGATGATATGAAGTACATGAAATCACACAAACATAATACTAATAAATAATACAGCCAAACTACACAACGCAACCCACTTGCCTATGTCTCAGGAACCTGACATGCGACCCCTGAGGCCCTGGCCCTGCTCAAGCTCACCTTACCTCTTCTTCTCCTCATTGTGGCGCTAGTCTTGTCCCTATCTCTGTCGGTTCAAAAAACGCTCAATAGGGCTAAAATGGCAGGGACTGTGGCATTGTAAACACGGTTCATCACCATCAAGCATCCACATCATTCCAACCATGAGTGGGGTTATTCAAAGCTGGTCTTAGCCATTGCCAGCATGTCTACACAATGTGGGGTGACTTGTAAAGGACACTGTCCAAATTTTCAGGGGCTAATTACCCTAATAAGGTCCCATAAAATGGAAAGGTAATTTAAACTTGCAGAACAAACATATGGTGGGTTTTATTGTCGGTGGATGGTCGGTTTTCTTTGTTTGCGCTGATTCTGCTTTCTCAAAGCGACACTTTGTTACACCTTCTTCTTTTCCTCCTCCACCTCCACCTAAAGCTCCCTATCTTTCTCATTTCTTTTCAAAAGTCACCTTCTATTGCTATTATCTTCAATGGGGCTCCCTTTGCCATTACATTTTCTGTCTTGCTTCTTTTTGGTTCATACCCCCTTCCACTCTCTTTGCTTTTCCTTTTTCTTTTTCCACTTATATATGTATTTTTTTTTCAAAATTTTCTTTCATTTTCTTTTTCTATTTAGTTGTAAGGTGGACATCAAGAATCAATTTTCGACATTATTTTAAATTTAGCATTTCAGTCCAGTTAAACACATACAGTCAAATTAGAATTAGAGCATTAGTCACAATTAAAGAAAAAGAATTTTTATTTAAATCGCATTCGGCAATAACTTTTGAATTAACTTTTTGACTTTTAATCAAATCAAAACTTTAAATCCACTAATTGTAATGTTCAGTAACATAGCTTTTAGAGATTAAATAAGTTTTTTATGAAATGATTAAACATTTAATGTTTAGCTTTTAGCTTTCTCTTAAATTTTTTTAACAATCATATTCATTTTTTTTTCCTTAGAATTCAACTAATTAAACAATCTATGTCTTTTCTTGTCATTTTAAGTTAAAACAAATTAATTAAACAGTTATTTATACGAAACATTTCTAATTTAAACCGCTAATAAAATAATTAACAACTAATAAAACACCCAATATTGTGAACATACTCTTACTATAGCTTTAGAAATCAAACTGCTATTAAATGAAACGAAAAATAAATTAACTTACCAACGAGATTTTCTTTCATTGAAAATTAATGAGGAATTTGTTTCTTGATATTCCAAGATGGAGATGTATGTTTATGTCAGGAAATTAAATAAGTGGGGGAGAAACGATTACTAATTATAGATTGCGACTTATCATCACGTGGCCCATCATGTGAAGAATACGAAATTCATTTTCATATACATGTATTTTTTATGAAAAATTAAACATGTATAAGAATATATATTTTATTGTTTGTTCTAATGGTAGGGTAAGGTTCATGATGAGGAAAAAAAAAAAAAAAAACATAATGTATGTCTGGATTCATGTAAGCTTGGAACAGGACAGGTTCTGTAATAGGAGCATGTGCTTAGGCATAATCGGGACAGACATAAATTAGGAGGATAGGAAGCAACTGTCATTGTCTATCCCATATTGCATTCAATTGGTTGATGCTACCACCAGAATTCAGGAAACCTGAATTTATTGCTACCCACTGCAGGAACCTCCCTTCATATGCATTTTCCTCCTCTCCTCGATTCCTCTTTTCCTTTCTTATATTATGATCTGGGTTCTCATCATTTCAATCCATCAATCCCCTTTTCCACTTCCCACTTGTTTGATTCAACTATTACAATCGACTCGATTATTAATTATTTTAGTAACCGGCAATCGTTAACTAAATGTTAGTTAGCGGTTCACAATCAATGATTGAAGAACTAAAATTCTATAAATACTTAGCACAGGATGCATTAACTAAATGTTAGTTAGCGGTTCACAATCAATTCACATTTAATACTTGAATAACTTAAATTCTATGAAGATGGTTCCATTTACAGAATAACTTAAATAAAACAAAACGATTGATAATTTAAAAACACTGTTCGTTTCTACCATATTTAACAATTTTAAAAAAATAAAGTTACAAATGCACATTTTTCCTATTCTTTTTAGCACAAGCTCCATCTTCATTTAATGAGAGCTTGAAATTCTTCAATGTTGGGCAGTGGAGTTGTTACGCATGGGACCATCAGAGTTGAGAGAAAGAAGCCGTATAAGAAATTAGGAAATGCTTTGAATCTATATTGTACATATAAGAATTATTGTCCATTGAAATATATGCATATAAGTAATGGAATTGGACATGCAGGATTCTGAAAAGATTTGGTAACAAGAAAAAAAAGATACAGTTAATAAGAGTTTATAATGATTAATAATCTTGTAATAATAAATATAGATGACAGCTCCAAGTTAATATAGTGCTTTTGTAGAATGATGTGTGTATATAAATTATGAGCCTGTCATTCTTTTGGATTGACATTCCATTTCCATTGAAATAAGCAGTAATTTTAGAAATCTGAACAGAAAATTCAATCATATCAAATGTTCCCTCTGAAAAGAAATCATATAAATGCGTTTCTGGGTCACTGCCATGTGTCCTCCTCTCTTCTTCGTCTTCTTTATTATTATTATTATTATTATTATTATTATTAGTGTATGGAATTGGAAGGGGGAATTTATGGCTACTTGGGAGGACAAAAGCAAGCAACAAGAGTGGCAGAGTGAACAGAGCTGCCCCTGATTTAGACAAAGCGTGCTTCCAACATTATCTTCCCTTTAATTGCTTACAACCTACATTTCTGTGTATGTTTTTGTCTATAAAATCTACTAAAATCCCAGAAATTATTGATTCTAAGGATATTCTACTTCCAATAGAATCTTATCTTCAACTCTCCACTGTTAAAACCACTCATGATTCTTAATCATATGCTTATATCATGAAAGGAATATGGATATGTAATATCCCTTCCTCGTCCACCCGTGAATCCGAATGAACCGAGTCGCGATGCTACAATCTGGTTGAACTTATGTCCTGTCATGCTGATCTCATCCTGTATGCTAAATATTATGTCATGTTGTTGCTTTATACATCATTTATATACAGAAATCAAAATGAAATGGGTCCAACTATGTGCCATGTGCATGCCACAGAACCAAAATATCAAAATGAGTAATTACACTGAAAACTGGGTCTTCAAAAGATGAACTGCAGCAGTTGTAAAGATGACTCTTTACGGTCCAGACCCAAAACCTGCGAGTTAAAACAGGTAACTCGCTGAGCAAATAAAGCTCAGTGGATATCTCAACTTAATAAGAATTAAATAAATAAGCATGTAAGCACACATATCATTATACGTTCATAGTCTTACCTACTGTTCATTAGACTGTATGAATTATGGAATTTTTATTAACCATCGTATAATTTATAAATAACACAATTTCATAACTGTATGGCTCTATAAGGTTACAGTGAAATCGAAGTGATAAGAACGACTATATGAAACTGGATGAATACTGTATAGCTGGGCTGCTATGACCTGTATATAAATCATATCCACTCAACGGCCTGTAGCCTGAGTACCAAACTATATGAAACGCAGATCTGCTATCCTATGTCGCGACATAGCCTTATCTACATGGTTTCTACCTAACCTCAGTGGAGCATATTATCTATATTATTCATAAAATGCATAAACCATACTGTTTACCTGTATGCTGTCTCATTCTATATGTCACTAACATGTTTCATGCTTTAAAAGGATTTCATAGACAACTACAAGTAATATCAAATGAGTAATAATGCAAACAATTGATAACTTGTAAAGGAACTTGCATGAAATGAATCTATCTGTTGCACCCGCGATGCAACTCTTACTGATCTTTATGTATCTTAATTTAGAATATTCGGATTAAGGAAATTTTTGATTTTAATTTAAGTACTAATCTTAGACTGAATGAATCTACATATGCGTTCCAACAGCATTTCTAATGTAGCCTTAAAATCTGCCAGGGCAGCCTGTACATGTTTCATAAATTCTAGCATAACTTTTTCTTTTTAAGTCCAATTTAAGTCATTCTAAAGTTTATGGTTAGCTAACACAGTAGGGTACAAATATGTCGTCTATCACCTTTCTGAAATATGTTGGTAAAGTAGTCAAATATTGAAATAAAGTAGCAACTTCCAGTCTGCCCAGCTGTTGGTTTTCAGCCTGCACAGTTTGTACTATTTTAGTCATATCTCTCAATTTATAAGGCCAATTTAGGTGATTCTAAATTCTATGGTTAGCTAACACATTAGGGTACAAATATGTCTTTACCACCTCTCTGAAATATATTGGTAAAGTAGTCAAATATTGAATTAAAGTAGCAACTTCCAGTCTGCCCAGCTGTTGGTTTCCAGCCTGCACAGTTTGTACCATTTTGATCATATCTCTCAATTTATAAGGCCAATTTAGGTGATTCTAGATTCTATGGTTAGCTAACACATTAGGGTACAAATATTTCTTCTATGACATCTCTGAAATACTCCGACTCGACTCGTTAAATGCAACGACTCGATTCAGTAGGATGTCACAGGATATGTATGCATTGTATCTTTTTCTACTCTACCCTACACAAGTTTACCCCTTACCTTTGGACTTTGGTAAGAGATTGAAGCTATAACAAAGCTTGTTTTCTATCTAACACTAATTTTTTTTATTTGATTTTCCTTCTACTGATGTGGAAATTATATATTCCAAAAGATTACTTATTACATACGGAAAAGATTACTAATTTTTATTAAATTGGTTTATTCCTTTTCAATAATATTATTTGCTATTATTTATTCATACTACAAAATAAAAAAGAAATAAAAAAAATTAAAAACCTTGAAAAAGAATTGTCTAACTTCAATTTCAATGTGGAATAAAACCAAAATCGATGGTTTCAAAGCGCCTAAGAGCAATTCTTTTCGTAAAGAAATCAATAATTTGAAATCCAAATCTGCAATTCTAGAACTCCGATGATGCCTATCTCAAGGCATAATCAAAGAAATACAAAATTTAAATTGCTAATAATGAGCCCTAATAAAATATAATATAATATATTTAAATATATCATGAATAAGATGTTGGTTATAGTGACAAGCGATCTTAATTTCTCGGAAAGCGCACTTTGCTTGGAGGGGGCAAAAATGAGGATTCCACTTCTAATTATACCAATATATATATATATATATATATATATATATATATATATATATATATATATATATATATTTCAACTGACCACATATAAATTGAATAATAATTTTTAAAAGAGAGTAGGAACATTAAGATATAATTTTCTTTTATCTTTACTTGATGAGATAACAAATGCTTAAATAAATCATAGAAATGTGAAAATTAAAATTTAAAAAAAAAAAAAGAGGGAAGGTAATAAATATAATAGGGGCGAAGGGAAGAGAAGGGTGAGAGTGGTGGTGAAGAAAGGGAATGAAGAGAGGTATTTTTTTTTAAATGTGAATAATATCAAAATCAAGAAAGGACATGGCCGTTGGAGAGAGAGAGACATCGCTGGACAAGGATGGTTTTAAAGGGACAAAACATATGGCATGAAATGTAGTTCCTTGTGTTTACTTCCCCTTCTTTTTTTATTATTTATTTATTTATTTATTTTTCCATAACAAACAAAATCTTGGGAAGGTAAAAAAAAAAAAAAAAAAAGGTCAGATGGTGATGATAGAGAGTAAATAATTAACTATTTATTTATTTATTTTTATAGTAAATATTATTATTATAAAATAAAAAGTGAAAAAGTGAAAACACTTATCCCTCGATTCACGAGGGGTAGGGAGAGTAAAGTACGGACTGTGGATTCTTATTTCACTGCCAGAGGTTGTTATCTCTGTACCCAAACCCTCTCCCTATGTGCATACCTACACTTTTTTTTTTTTTTTTTTTTTTTTTTTAAATTTTTTTCTAATGAGGCATGTGATTTTGTCTTTGTTTTCCCACATTTACCCTTGTCAGTTTTGTTTTTGTTGGGTTATCAAAGATTACAAACACCCTATCACACTTCACTTTGGAAGTTGCAAACTCATGACTCCATCATTTCTTACTTAACCAACACCGTCACTTCCATCTTATCATTGCTTCTTGACCGCTCTTATCTTCCGCGAAACGCAGTGTTGCACCACAGCTTTTTAATTAAATTTTAATGTATTTATAGATTAAAATATAAAATATTATTTTTTATAATTTTTATTAATATAATATTTAATTTATAAAAAAATTATTAAATTTTATCAAAATAATTAATTTTATCGAATATAATATATTTGAGATTTCAAATCATTATCTTCCATATAAAATTCAATTTCAGATCTCCAGTTTCTGATTTTATAAGTGAAGTTCTGGTTAGAAATATGGTTTATTTCTAATTATTTAATAACCCCTTTAATAAATTTTTTTATCTAATTAATTTACAAGCATAAAATTATAATGATAAAAAAATATATTACTACTGATTCAACAAAAGCGTTGATAATATTCCTTGGAGAAGATAATCATTGAACAGAGAAAGACAAGAAAAGAAAAAAATAATTAGAGAACTGAGAAAATAAAAAGAAAAGAAAATGCAGAAAGAGCAGCCTTTGAGTTGATGGAACGGAGAAGGCAGTGTGTGTAGACAAAAATGGGGGAAGGAAACCAAATGATTGGATGACACGTGGAAGATTTTGATTTGACAGGGCTGAAGGGTGGAACTGTAAAGATGAAATGGAGAGGTTGCAGCTGTGAAGTCACACCACACCGTTGATTGCGTAGACGCAGACGATAACTCGTTATTAACAATAATTATTTCTTCTTCTTCTTCTTCTTCTTCTTCTTCTGTTATTGATTGTCTGTCGTCAACGCATAACAATATTTCGTTATATCATTCATCTGAATTGAATGAATCTCCTTTTTTTTTTTTTTTATTTATAAAAAATTCATGAAAATTTTTATTTTTACAAAAAAATTGTTGCCACTCGTACTCTTGCATTGGCATGACTGATGTAACTGCACAAAGAAAAAGGAGGATTTTTTATATTTCAGTCCAGTTTTTGTATTTTTGCTACTGTAAAGATAAAATATCCATTTAAATTTTCTTTATATTTTATGTTTCTTTAATATTTTTCTTTTAAAATAACTTAGCATTCTTATTCAATAGAAATAAATAACATGCCTTGATTAGTTCATCATTCTAATAATAATGGGTTCTATAATTTTATCTTGAGAGGAGATAAAACAGTAAATATGTTGAAATATGTTGAGCTCGAATTTGAATTCATAAAAGTAATAATTTCAAACTCAATTCGAGCTTAAAAAAAATTAAATTTGAGCTCGATTTCTTTAATATAATTTATAATTAAAAAACTACTCTTTATAGGCTCAAATTTGAACTTGAACTCAAAATTTATATATGTTCGTCTATTGAATGAAACGAGTTAGATAAGTAGGTTAATACTCTAATTTTAAATTTATCAAAATTTTTTTTTATTTTTTTAAATCGAGTTCGAGCAGTTTATTATCGATTCGGTTCATTTACCCGCATAAGAGAGGAAAACAATAACTTCATAATTTTTACACAAAATTTGTTCTTGATATAGCTTTAGACACTTTTGATGTAGATGAGTTTCTAAATTTTAATTTTATGAATATTTATAAATAGATTTATATTTCCTATTCATTAATGTTAAAAAAGAGGATACAAATAATAAAACATTCAAACTATTTATTTTATTCATTAAGATGTTCAATGGACCAAAATAATCCTATACGGTACAAACATGGGATAATACTTCCACATGACTCATTAAATTGGTGAAAACTATTGTGGTTGAAAGGACTCAAGCTTAAAATTTTATTAACCTCACGTAAGTGAGAAGACTAACGAGACTTGATTGGCATAAAGCTTTCAAATTTTTATCATTAGTACAAATGATTTATCATCATCATCATCCAATATTTTTTATGATGTGGTTTTGATTTTTAAAAAAATTAAATCAAGAAGGGTGAGAAAGAAAAACAAAATTTAAATTCTTTATCCAAGAAATCAAACCCCAATCAAAGAAGAGGATAGTTGAATCATTTGTAAGAATCAAAAACAAATTGAACTCCACAACCAAAGCACGCATGCTTTCCTTTCTTATAGTGATGTAATTTAGTTATTGATACATTGATTGACCATATAAGTGTGTATTTCTCTCAATCTTTAGTCATCAATAACATAAAAAAAAAAAAAGTAATATAATATAAATTAGTGAAATTATTACCTAGATGAAAATTTAGGGCCATCTTTATTCCTTCATTCAAAATGGATTTGGCATTGAGTAGTAAAAGATCTTTCAAGCTATCATCATGAAGTGGTCAAAAGATTTTTATTGGGTAAGAAATTGGTCGAGTATGCCATAAATGGAAGGACATGTGGACACTAAATGGGTATTGCATTTAAATCCTTGTTTGTGGGATGGATTTAGGGGAGAGGAAAGGAAAGGTAATCACAAAGAAGAAGATATGGTATAGTGGTGGGTAGGGATTTGCTAGCTAATCATATTGCATATCCCTTCTTTTGCTCTTTGCACCTTGTCTTTACCAACTAATTTTCTTTATCACTTCAAAAGTTTCTTAATTCTCTCTTTAATTTTGTTAGAGGAGAAATGAATTTGTATAAGTAATATTCGAAGTACTCCAATTATTGCCAATTATTTCCATGGCATATAATTAATCGAGTCCAAGTTTATGATTCAAACTCAATGATTTTCTTATATAAGGTTTTCAAAAAAAAAAAAAATTCAGAATGAATTAGATCTCTCCAGGTATGATTCGAACCTACGACCAGTCAGTTATTTATGATAATTTGTTTTAATAATGTATTTCTACATTTTTATTTTCATAATTAAGAAACATGGGTTATTATTAGATTGTAGATGTTATTATAATTCTAGTGGGTATCCTCCCTTACTTTGCCAAGATCAATTAAATTTTGAATTTGCATAATCAAGCAAATTAATCATGCTTATTAATTAGTTATCAAGTACACAATGGATTTAGGCAATTACAAACAAGCTAGTCATTAGGGCACTAATTAGTCAAATATCTTCCTTTGAAGAATTTTAAATTAAACTCATCTAGTGATGAAATTTGAACTTACAATGGGATCAACAATGTCCTTTTGGCCCATTTAATTAATGGCCTTCTATTAAAAAAAAGCAAAAAGAAGAAACTAATGCCAGTAAAAAAAATTTTTTGAAAGAGCACGATCATTACTTAAAACTATTACAAATATTTGATAATATTATTATTTTTGGTACTGCTAAGGTATTCTGTCACCTTCTATTTAACAGTTGGATGAGAGATTAAATGCATTTCAGATTAGAAAACGTTTATGTTGAAAACTCTTCCCAAAATGCCGATTTCATAATTGGATCCTGCAATCACCGGAACGGGTACTTGATAATATTGGTATTATGCTGTTAAAAATCTACACATATAGTTAATTGCTGTTTATTATGATGATCATGGATTAGGTATTTTACCATTCTACAAGATTGTAAATGTAATGAAATCATTCAATTAATATTACAGAATTGTATGAGCTTTTGCTTACACAATTTTGGTTGATATGCTAAAATTTAATTGAAACACTCTCTTAAACAAAAACTAAACCTCATTATGTTTTAAGTAAAACACAAGAGATTGGGCAAAATTGACAAATTAAGATAAAAGAGTTACATTCTTTACAATGCTCCCAATAAATATTCTTCACCTTTTCTAGTACAAAACTATGAAAGCTAAATTACATACAAGTGAATTAAAATTATTCCAACATAGAAAACCCAAAATAACAGTAATTAATGCAACTGCCACCCCAAATTTTAAAAACTGACAAATCATATATGTACCCTCACAAGTGCAAACTGTTGGCAGCTTTTATACATAGATATGTATTTTCATTTCTAATCTTCAAAAAAAAAAAAAAAAAAAAAAAAAAAGTGCAGGCAAACGCACCTCATCATCTGCAGGCTTTTCCTGGTTGGACTATTTTGGTCATTTTCGAAAACTCCATGGCTTGTTTAAGTGATTGCATATTCTACTTTGTCCTTTTGTCTTTTTGATTTGCAGAATTTTTTTTTTTTATTTTTTTTGTAATTTATAAGCTTGATTCTCTATTTTCCTCTTTTAAAGTTTCTTTTGTATCAGCCATCCATCTAACTAAAGTTAGACAGCGAACAGCATTCAAGGACGAATTCAGATCTTCCTTGAAGTATTCAATTGGATGCACATAATCAATTTTCTCTCACCAAATTATATAATACATACAAGAAAGAACATCAAATTAAACCGTAATTATTTAATCCTAATTTTTCATCTTTTCGTATTCGAATTACCTATACTCAATCCATAAGCAACTATTAACAACTAAGTAGTGAATGCTATAAGGAATGACTTCACACTTTTGAATTCAGTGAATAATTTGTGCATACTCGGGAGTTCAAACTATGAAAAAATAACTATAATTCGAGAATGTATAGTCACGAACTCATAATGAATTTAGTTTATTACCCGTTTTAAATTTCGTATGTAAATTGCAAAATCTTGGTTTAGAGAACACAGAAAGAAAAGAAAAGAAAAACCCAAGTGAGATTTAGTAAAACATATATAAAACAATTGATAGTGTGAAAGGTTAGTATGAACTTTATGATGAAGTTCCCAAAGCAGCAAACATTTGGCACAATCGTTCAATGTAACGATTGTAATATTACTGTAACCGTTGATTTGTGTCTTAAATTTGTAGGACCCAGAAGGGGCACATGGCCCCAACATGTCTTGGGTCTATTAAGACAAGATTAGGGAAGGTGGCTTTGCGTGGGCACACCATTGTTGGATTAAGCAGAGCATATTTCCCTAACTAAAGCACAGAAGAAACCCTAAAATAGACAGCCTTGTTCCCATGTGCACAAATTTAAGAGCAACATTCCAAAATAACAACCTCCTTTGTGCTCCCCTCTCTTTCTCTTCCCCTTCCTAATACAATCTTTTCGGGAACAAGGAACTAATTTATCAACACACTATTAATTCTATCTTAATTTCCCTTTCATGTTAGTAATTTTCAATTAATGTATTGACTTCTAGGGTTTTTTTTTTTTAATTTCATTAATTATTGAATTTTATGTATGCACTCTTAAATCAACTAATTAATTATTGTTCTTTCGCATATACACACACATATATATGCATTATCAAATTTGATTAACAATTGATTTAGGAAATTGATTCCATTAAGCTCGCTTCAAGAGAAATTTGGCTTCGATAGTTGTAAGCTGCATAAAAGAATCTTGACCCTAAATATCAAAGTAAAAACAAAAAAAAAATAAGAGAAATTAATTAAATTAACTTATATCAATGGGTGGGAATGGGTGAGAACATCAGGATTGCTAAAAATATCCCTACTAAATTAATGGATCGATAAAAATACCATTAAGGATTTTAATTTGGTTGGTAGAAAAAATAAAATTAATTTAATTTTGATTGGTCATATCAATTTTCTATTTAAATCTAAATTTTATTGAATAAATAAAAAATTCTATCATATACCATATAAGGTTTATATAAAATATGATAATATATACTATTTGATTCTATATTTCTTATAAATAAAATTGGAGGTTTCAAAACCAAAAATATATAATATATATAATAAATATATTAAATATGGTAATATGTACATACTATATGGTAATACAATATAATATGATAATATATTAAATGGTAATATAAAATATGGTAATATAATATAATATGATAATATGATTATATGGTAATATATATATATATATATATATATATATATATATATATATAGTAATATAATATAATATGGTAATTCTATTTGATGCATAATAAATAGAATATACACTAAATGTCGTAAGAACATAATATCTTTATAAATTTTAATTTTGTTGGTTGAAAAAAATAAAGATAATTTAATTTTGATTGTTTATATTATACTATATAAGGTGCATATTAAATATGGTAAAAATATAATATTTTTTTAATTATTAAATTTTATTTTATTTTCCAAGAAATAACTTATTCTACAAAAATAAATATTATTTATTTAACAAAAAATATTAGAAGATTTATTGTTTGATATAAAATATAAAATAAAAATCTCTATCTATATGTATATTAATTATTATAATAGTTAATACTGGTTTCTCATATTTTAGTAATATATATAGTTTATGGTACTATTTTATATACAAAAAAGTAAGTTAATTGAATTTAAATTTTTGTAAAAAAATTTAAATTGATCGATTAGTAATTTTATTTTCATGAAAAGTTGACTGCTAAATTATAATAATATTTTATTATTATCAATATGTTATTTCCTTAACAAGTTATTTAATTATTAATTTTATTATTTCATAACATGTTCTTTTTCTATTTTAGAAATACTCTTAAATTTTTACTTTTATAAATAATTAATAATATTATAATATATATCAAAAAATTAATAAAAAATTATATATAAAAATTGAATTACATTTACTGGCAATATGTAAGAGAAAACTAGTACAGATAAGAGAAAAAAAAAAAAAAAAAGAGAGATCATATCAGTTCACAAGTCTTGATTTGTTGATAGTATGATGGAGAAAATTTTTGGTTGTTGTAAGGAATTTGTTGATTCAATAATTGGGCAAGTGTATATTTTCTTGTGAACATGTAAGGAAATGTTGTGTTTTATATGTAAAGAAGGAAATTGACTATTTGCATATACACCTTGGAGTTTGAGTATCCTAATTCGTCAGCTTCCAATCATAGCATAAAAAATAAGGTTCACATGTCACATGTAATTATTATTATTATTTTTTTATTTTTTTTATTTTTTATTTTTTGTCTTTGCTCTATTGTGTAATCTTTTCATTCTTTTGGATACTAAAAGAATCTTGAGGAGAAGGAGACATCATGCTCCAATTTTTTTATTGTGTATATATATATATATATATATATATATGATCTATTCGGTAAAATTAGTTGTTTTAGTAGCTATTAATTATTTTAGTAGTTTTTAACTATTTGAGTAATTTTTTCATTAAATGCTAAAAGTTAAACGTCACATAAGTTAACTGTTTATAAAATGATACATTAACCCTAAAAATTAATCCAAATGCTATGTTACTGAACACTTAAAAGTTATTGCCAAACACGTTCATAATATTTTTTGTTTCTTTTTTTTTTTTTTTTTTGTGATCTATGTAATTGTAATTAGTGACAATCAAAGGCATAGATTGTCAACATGTATGTAAGGATTTATGAGGTGGCAGAAAAAGATTCATGCAAGATATAAATAATACAAGTGATTAGAATTAGTTAAGATGAGATGATTGGTTTTGGTTGTAAAGAAAGTGTTTTGTAACTTTGAGTTGACAGTTTCTAAAATTAAAAAGAAAAAAAAAAAAAAGAAACAAAAAACTCTAAATTGTCTGATTAGATTGAAAAATGCTAATAAGTTGATTTGGGAATTTGAAAAAGGTGAAAATGGTACCTACTTAATGATATGTTCCAATCTCTTTTTCAAATTGACATGGAAAGACATGCCAAGAAAAAGATCAAAGGGGCCACTAAAGGGACCTATTACCAATTTCACTACAAACCAATTCCCAATTTTAATTATACCTACTGTTTTTGCCTCCTTCTCCTTTTTTTTTTTTTTCACTGTAACATTTATTTATTTTTTTATAAAAAAATCATATGTTTAAGTACACACGCATAATATTCAATTTCTTTTTTCATTTCTAGAAGATCCTAATTAATTATTTGATACCTTATGTGTGTGTATATATATTTATTTGCTAAATTAAACAAATTACTATTTTAACATATAAGAATATACACCTCATGCCCCTCTGTTGCCCTCCAATCATGCCTTACATTTGGAAAATTTTGCATCTAGTGACAAAAACCTCCTTCTTCCGATGACCACAAAAGGAAATCAGCTCTGATATTATATTTTTTTATTTAAAAATGATATTTTATTACTTTCTAAATATATGTTATTGCCAAAGCCAAAAATATTATTTGCAAAATTAAGATATTTTGCCTTTTATCATAATAATTGATAAAATTGTCCTTTTCCATTTGAGCTAAATATGATATAATTGTTTTTTTTTTCTTTATTTTTATTAATATTTTATTACATTTTCAGTACAAGAGCAAAATATTTTGTTGATATTAAAATTCACAAAATTATCTTTTAAAATTAAATATTTAATTTAATTTCAATTGACCGATTTAATAATGGGTTATCTGATTTAATGCAGTTCTCTTCTTTAAATAGTTTAAAAGCAAAATCAATCTGATTCACCAATCCTCCAGGTTGACACTTATAGAACTGCATTAAATCAGTTAACCCATTATTGAAATTCAATCAGACTAGCATTCTAGAAATATCACTAATTGAAAAAAAATTATAATTTATTTTGAAACTTTCCATAGGGATAGGTTTCTATTTCTAACTTTATATATTAGCTGCGTTTCTATTTTTTTTTTATTCACTATAATTATAAACTGTTAACAATGTATAATCTGAATGGTCTTTTCATTTATGTGAGAGGTGAAAAATTTCGAATTCAAGTCTCTCGACCATAAATTTTCACCAATTTGGTGCCTTCAATGGAGGGCTACCCCATATTATGTAGGTTGCAATAGTTTTCTCTAACACCTATTAAATAATATTTAGTTTGGCTTTTAAATTACTTAAAATCTATTTTTAAGTAGAAAGTCATTGTCTACTGATTTTCTTACATTTTATTTCAAATCCTTCCTTCTAAAATATTTTGCTGATATTAAATTTATAACATTACATTTTAAAATTAAATAGTAATTTAATTTCCTTTTTCTCTTTTATTCACTTCCCACTAATACTATTATTTCTTTATTTAAATACATACTTATCTACTTCATTCTTAAAAAGGAAAAAAAAAAAAATTAAACTACCATTTTAGCAATTTAACCAATTTAGCAAAAAAAAAAAATTTATAATTTTTTTTTCTAATTTTTCATAGAGATTGGTTTTCTTTTTATATTTTCTTCAAACTCTTCATAAAGAGTGTTCGATTTACTTTTTTTTTTTAAGTTAGTAAAAAATCTACTTTGAAGTGAAAAATAACAAGTAAAAAATTGTTTAATTTGACTTATATGTAAAAAATTTATTTAGAATAAGTTAGAAGTAATAAATAAAGTACTCATGACTTTTTAATTATCTATTTATTGTAAAAAAAAATAAAAAATATATATATTTTTTAATTTTTAAGTTTTTTTTTTAAAAATACTATATCCTCATTTTTACTTTAATATTTAGAAGCTCGATATATTGATTTCAAAAAACCATGATATCATTAGAATATTAGCTTAATGAAGTTTTTTATTTTTAGAAAATGAATGAGATAAGTATTAATAAAAAAAAAAGAAATACAGGAATTAAATTAATTATTTAATTTAAAAGGACAATTTTATCGATTTTAATATTAACAAAAAAAATTTTTTTGCTCCGATATTAAAAAGGAAATTTAATATTATTAGAATAAAATAAAAAACTCATTTAATTCAAATGAAAGGAAATAAAAATAACATCTTTCAGTTATGGCAATAATGCCATCCTTCTTAAACTAGAATGTCTAAATAAAACAAATTAAATTAAACAAAATGAGCACATCCCAATAAATTAGAATGTCTCATCTTAAATTCTATAGGTTATTTTTTCTAATCTATGCTCTAATTATTTACTTAGTTTTTGTTAATTTAAATTATCTTTTTAAGAAAAACGAGAATTTCATTTTGTCCAAGAGAAACAGAACCCCTGAAAAAAGGCAAAAAAATAAATAATTCTAATAAGGGATACATTAATACTATTACAAAAAGACAAGGGCAACATTGTCTTCATGTTATTATAAATTATTAATATAAAATAAATAAATAAAAAACCTCACACGTTGACCCTTAGAATTCCAATGGCGGCCCCTACGCCGTTGGCATTGCTTGCCCTTTCTCTCTCTTTCTTCCTTTGTTTCAAGTAGTATTAAAAAGCCAACACACTCTATCTAACAAGTAAACCAACACAAGCCAAAAAACAAGAGAGGAAAAAAAAAAAAAAAAGAAAAAGAAAAGGAGAAAAAAAAGTGGGAAAGAGAAGAGAAGATAAGAAGCAAAAACAGAAAAAGGCTGCTCCAGTACTGATCTTAAGGAGAAGGAGAAGAGAACACACTGTGTTAGCCTAAAAAAAACATCTCTCTCTTTGTTTCTTGGTTTCTTGGTTTTTTTTAAGATGGAGGTGGAGCTTTTCTTGTACTGGCTTAAGCTGGTTGGCATATGTTTCTTTATATTAGTTATTGTTTTAAAGATTGTAGTGTTGCTTTGGTGGAGACCAAGAAGAATTGAAGAACATTTCTCAAAGCAAGGAATTAGAGGGCCTCCTTATCGTTTCTTTATAGGCAATGTGAAAGAGCTCGTAGAGATGATGTTGAAGGCTTCTTCTCAACCCATGCCTTTCTCTCACAACATTCTTCCCAGAGTTCTTTCCTTTTATCATCACTGGAAGAAAATTTATGGTACTTTTTTCTTTTCTTTCTTTATTTCATTTTCCCTTTTTCTTTGAAAAGAAAAGTTTAAACCAATGAGTTTTGGTTCTGCAGTCGTTTCCAAAACTGTAAGATTACGAGTTTTGATTAAAATTTTTGTGTTCTGGGTGGTGGCATTGATGTTAGTTTGAGTTTTGAGTGTTGTCTTTGTTTTTTCTTTTTTTCTTCCTTCCTTTTTTTTGGTTATAAAGATAAATTAAAAATAGTGTTGATAATTATTAAAGCTGTGAGGATTGTGGTTCTGTTATGATGTGTTTCCTTTGTGATCCATCCTCCAAAAATTGTGACTTTTAAAAGGCTTGTTTTCTGAGTTCAGGTACATCTTTTTAAAACTTTTCAGCCTTTTTTCTGTTCTTGGATGCTTGATGTTGAACTTCTGAGTTTGGACTGTTCCACTTCTTGTTTTCTTCTCTATTTCTTTCTTTCTTTCTTTCTTTTCCCCCCTCTTACAATAACCTCATCCTTCTAACATTACTATCATTTTCTTTAAATTTCAAAATTTTCTTAGTTTTATTTTACTTCAAACTTTACTTCCCCATAATAAAATTACTAATTAAAAAGAAAAGAAAGTGGTGTTTTTGCACTTGTTTTGTTCTGCAGCTATCATTTCCTTTCTGTTTTCCATGTCCACTTGCTTTTGTTTTATGGGTTCAGTTGGTATTCTGATAATGAAAATAGTATATGTTTGTTAGCTGCATAGTTCCAGTTGTCTTCTTTCTATACTCTATTATTATTATTATTATTATTATTATTATTATTATTATTTCTTTTTTGTTTTTGCTCCCTCCTTCCCTCCCTCCTTCTCTCTCTCTCTCTCTCTCTTCTTTGTAGGGTCTACACTATATCCATGCTCTCTGAATTAATGGTTGCCATGTTTCCTGCTCATTCCTCTTTTTGCTAACTCGATACTTACTACTTGAGGATGTGCGATACTTCCTCTTTGGTGCAAATCACTTACCTCTTTGTTTCCTTGTGCTTTTTTTTCTTTAGCTCTTGTATATTTAATGCACTATATATATTTTTACCATCTCTTTCTTTTCTTTCGACTTTTATTTATTTTTCCTTTCCCTGCAATATTATTAACAGAATCAAGATTACATTTTTTCAGGTGCAACCTTTCTAGTATGGTTCGGACCAACTGGTAGACTCACTGTCTCTGATCCAGAACTTATCCGCGAAATTTTCACTACAAAGGCTGAATTCTATGAGAAGATTGAAGCTCACCCTCTTGTTAAACAGCTTGAAGGTGATGGACTCCTTAGTCTAAAAGGTGAAAAATGGTCTCATCATAGAAAAATCATAATTCCTACATTCCACATGGAAAATCTCAAAGTGAGTTCTAATGTTACATATCTATATATCGATATGTGTCTCAGAGATTAAAACAAAGTAGCTTAATCCTTGTTCTTTTTCCTTTCTGGTTATGTAGTTGCTGGTTCCTGTGGTGGCAAACAGTGTGATCGAGATGTTGGAGCAATGGTCGAAAATGTCGAAATCAAATGAAGTAGAGATTGAAGTCTCTGAATGGTTCCAAACCCTAACAGAAGATGTTATTACAAGAACTGCATTTGGTAGTAGCTATGAAGATGGTAAAGCTATTTTTCGATTACAAGCACAGCAAATGGTTCTAGCTGCTGAGGCCTTCCAAAAGGTTTCTATCCCAGGTTATAGGTAATTAATTCGTTAATTAATTAATTTTAGTAGTGGAGATTTCACAGGCAGTCACCTGTTTTAGTACTTAACGGCGAAAATTTTATTTCCCGTGACAGATTTTTTCCGACTAGAAGAAATATGAATTCGTGGAAATTAGACAAGGAAACGAAGAAATCGCTAATGAAATTGATCGATCGACGGAGAGAAAATACGAGTAATGCAATGCAGGATGTGAAGAACCCGAAAGATTTACTAGGATTAATGATCCAAGCCTCAAAGTCATGCCCAAATGTGACTGTCAATGACATAGTTGAAGAGTGTAAGAGCTTTTTCTTTGCGGGCAAACAGACCACATCCAATTTGCTGACGTGGACAACTGTCTTATTAGCAATGCACCCACAGTGGCAGGTGCAAGCACGTGAGGAGGTACTAAGGGTGTGTGGATCACGTGACATACCCACTAAAGATGATGTTGTAAAGCTTAAGACGGTAAAGAAATTCAGCAACTCTCTTCAGATTATGACAAAAATCTTGTTTTGTCTCTTAGCCTTTTGCTTCCCTTCTTAACAAAATAATGAAAACAAAATCAACAAAACTGCCACCTTTACCTTTTGCTTTATTATAATATTTCTATGCTCTTTCAAGTCTTGCTTTTTGATAGCACAATCTAATGGCAGTTTTGTCATTTTCATTAAATTAATAAATAAAAACATTTTCCAATCTTTCTAACTTATTATTGATTAGGCTATACTATGGTATGCAGCTCGGTATGATACTAAATGAATCTCTTCGGTTGTATCCACCCACAATCGCCACGATCAGACGGTCAAAAACGGATGTAGAGCTCGGGGGCTACAAGATTCCGCGTGGGACCGAGCTTCTAATACCAATCCTGGCCGTTCATCATGATCAGTCAATATGGGGGAATGATGCAAATGAGTTCAATCCAGGGCGTTTCTGTGATGGTGTTGCAAAGGCAGCAAAGCATTCTATAGCTTTTATACCATTTGGGCTTGGTGTCCGAACCTGCATTGGCCAAAACTTGGCCATTTTGCAAGCAAAATTGACCTTAGCCATTATATTGCAACGCTTCTCTTTTACATTAGCCCCTAGCTACCAACATGCACCCACAGTCCTTATGCTGCTCTACCCACAATATGGTGCACCCATTATTTTTAAAAGCCTAGCCAATCAAAATCCCAATGATCCATCAAATTAAAAAAAAAAAAAAAAAACCCAAATACCAAAATCTCTATATATACCAACCCTTTATATATATATATGCTTTTGTGTGTGAGAGTGCACTTATTCTACTAAAAATTACCATTGTTTGGTTTAAAAATTTTATAGGACCTTTTCTTCTTCTTCTTTTTTTTTTTTTTTTTTTTTTTTTTAAGTTGAATATCTACCCATGATCCATCATATCATATATTCTCTTCACCTACTTTCTTTGCTATATACTAACCCTTCCATGCCCATGGTTTTTTCATTTTTTTTTTAAATTTTTTTTAATTTACCTTGGCATGTAATTGTAATCCATGGCTTTCACTAAATAGTGTTTGCCTTGGCAGATTTGATGAGTTTTATTTAGGCTAGGACTTTGGTAAATTTGCTAACAATTTTTAGGTAGCTGTCTCTTGTATGTAATGTATATTTGGAAGAAATTCTGTATACAGTTTTGTACTATTTTTATTTATAATATTATTATGCTTCTATGAATCTTATTTTGTTGTCTATTTGTTACTGTTAGACAAGCCTCTCTCTCAAATCTCTTAAGTTGTGTGTAAATTCATGGCCTAATACATCCAATTTCATGAATATTACTTTGATTTGGATTGCATTGTTGAGCTCATGTGAGTGCATATCATAAATACTTATAGATTATAAAAATAAATAAATTGGAACGCATCATAAAATTATATGTGTGGTCTAATTTATTTTCTTAATTTTTTAAAAGTATGGTGAAGAGTGAAAGATTTTATGTTCGAATTTTTTCATCTATAATTTCAAGTGAAAAATTAATAAATGGGAGAACTATATTCATACTATATGATGCATATATTATTTCAGTTTCATAGTATTGCATATATTGGATTATTTGATCTCCGCTTTTCAGATTAATTGGATTTCTCCCTTTTTCTAAATTTAAAAAAAAAAAAAAAAAAAAAAGAAGAAGAAGAAAAGAGTAAAAAGATGAGTATGCAACGTAAGTAGCTTTCTTTGATTTGGTAACCTCACATTTCATAAATGCTCGTAGAAATTGTCAAATGAAAATTTTCAAATTTCAATCAATGAAGCATTCTCTTGTGGACCAACAAATGAAGAATATATTTTGTAGCAATTGCAATTTTCTGGACACCAACAGTAACAATTGAGAAGGAAAGGCATTGAAAATTTTGAAATTTTATAGAGACTCAAAATGATATACTATCTACAATTTAATTGCCTTTTGCATAGGAAGGGGTGCCTTACCTAAATCACTTAATAAAAACAATATCCTTAAAAAAGGACATTCCAACAATGGAAATTTAATTTTTTTTTTTCTTAAAAAAATAAAAATTCAAACTCTGCTGTACGCATTTTTATTTTGTAGCTCATTTAATAAAGTAAACTAAATAATAAATAGAAGCATAGACAAAATCATATTTGATATGTATTGAATACTATCATCAGATACCAATGCAATATATATATATAGGATAAACAATTAGATAATGGGTACCAGTTAAGATTGCGAAACCCTAAACCAGATTTTAATAGGTTTTGAAGCTTCTCCATGTTCAAGTTTAATATTTTTTAGGGCATTGAACTGCGCTTCATATTCATGGACACAGCTTGGCTTTCTCTCTTAATTAGCCATCAGATTTCAATTACTCTCAAAACCATAGTTCCGTAATCGACAGATCGGCCCCAATATATATGTACATTTAATCATAATTAAAAATTTTTAAAGGGATATCTATTAAGATAGAATTATAATTATCTTACGTAACGAAATAGATATTCGATCACTAAATTATTTTTTTTTTATTTTTGATTTTCTATAAAAAAAGTTTTAATTATTTATGGAGTTTTCCTATATTAGAGAGAGAAGGAGAGGGAAGTTTCCTTTTTCTTCCTTCCTTTTATTACAAGAGGATGGGAAGATTAATTAAGGATATAATATAATAGAATAGAATGAAAAAGAGTGAACTTAGTGTTACTACAAAAATAAAAGCAAGCAAAGGACACTTGCAGGGTCCAAGGCATGAAATGTTGTTTTAAAGCAAAAGGTGAATGTAATCCAGCATGCAAATAAACTATTTGTATATATATATATATATATATATATTTAAAAAATATAAACATATTCTCCTTTATGGGGGTGTGAGTATTGAGTTGTATGTTAGTGAGAAGTAAGATTTGAGAGCAGCAACCTTTCTTTTTGTATTGCTTTTTGGGATCTTCTCATGCTCTTTAGGGTAGCTCTCTAATTAAGGAGGATTGAGTGTCCCCATGAAGCATGTGGGTAGGGAGAGAGAGAGAGAGAGATCTCCTCTCTTCTCTTCTATTTTGGTTTTGTGTTTTTTTGCTTTTGTTAAAGGAATCAAAGCATGCTATCAAGCATGTGATCACATTCATAATTACTTTATGAAACCTAACTTTCAATTCCTTAATTTACTTGTTACTATTATTCATCAATTGTTCTCTCCCTCTCTCTCATACACACATCTTAAACTAATCAAGTTTTATTATTCATGTATTTTTCTAGCATTGGAGAGGAGAATTTTTATGTATATTACTGAGATTCTGAAGAAATTCTTAGGTAGACTCAATTTACCATGTCAATAAGTTAGAAAAAAAACAAATTATTAATGTGACTTTATTTTATTGGATGGATTTATAGCCGACGCGATAGCCAGAGTCTGCCTAAAAATTTCTCGAGATTTAAATCACTACAAAAAAAACGTCATTTTGCGACCGACCAATCGGTCGCAAAATGGCAAAAATCGGTCGCTAATTTGCTTTAGCGACCGATTTGGGACCGACAATCATCGGTCGCAAAAATACTGGTCGCAAACTTATTTTGCGACCGATGAGAGAATCGGTCGCAAATTAGATACCGATAAAATCGGTCGCAAAATTGAATAATCGGTCTCAAATTTTGGTCGTGGTTTAATTGGAAATTCAGTCGCAACTTTGGTCGCAGATTGTCGGTCGCAATTTTTTGAAATCGGTCGCAAATCGGTCGCAAAGTATAAATTCATAATTTTCACTTTTGGTATCAAATCGGTCGCAAATCGGTCGCAAAAATGGAAAAAAAATAAAAAAAATTAAATATTATTTTGAAACCAAAATTTTTCTGCACCTGTGAAAGTTGACATAAATGCATATATATCACACAACCAATTCAATAACAGTATAAAAATGTAAATTTTATTGTTCTGAACAAATTAAAATATGAAAATACAAATGAAAAAATAAAAATATCCAAAATCAAATCTATATATGCTGCTGCTCATCTGCAGGATCCGATGTCGGATCTCCCAATGTCGGATCGCCGGGAGGAGTACCTGCTGGATGTGATGTAGCGCCAGGAGGGGTGACCAAGGTATCATCTGCAGTATCGGGATCAGGAGCCGATAGTGGCTGCTGCTGAGACGTCGAAACATGTCGGTCTGTAGCAGGCGCAGGATCAGAGGGAGAAGTACCAACACGGTGCTCACCGGACAGCCGCATCACATGCGCTCTAAGCTCTGCAATCTGTCTCTGCTGATCAGCAAGCTGAGCCCATATATCGTCATCACAGTGCGAGCCACTGTGCTCCGGCTGTCGTGCTGCACTGGCTGTAGAAGCGTGAGCTGCTGATCCAGTGTAAAACTGTGACGCCTGAGACCCGATGCCGTATACCTTCCTCTTATTAGTTTTTGTACTTGTTATTTTTTTTGTTCAGTACTTTCACAGAGTTGGTTTTTATGCATCAACTACGTATACGCTGATCTTAAGATATTTACAATTAGTTTTTGTAATTTGGAGCATATATTGAAAACTGAAAACTCTTAAGTACACATCGCATTTGCATATTTCTTTTATATTACTTTTTCGATTAACTTGAATAAAATGTAAAATATTATATAATAAAAAGAAAAGTGCTTTCATTTTCAATCCCATAATATTTATATTCCGTATATTTGAAATGACACTTGCTTTGAAACTTTGAAACTTTTCTGAATTGGTTGCATACTTTGAAATGGTCTATTAAAGTAGCTATCAAAGTTTGATTAAATTTTTTTAATAATTTAATTATTTCGGTTCAATTTTAAACTTTGATGAATTTGTGAAAGGTATTTTATAAGTTATTAAAAATTAGATCACTTATTAGATTTGAGAAATTTTGATGGATAAAATGAGTTTATTTTTTTATACATTCAACAATTTTTTTAGTAAATAAATGTTGAAATAAGAAAAACCACTAAATGTTAATTTCACATTTTTCATTAAAAGTCCTAACAAAAAATATATATAATAAATCAACCACAATATATTTAGAACCTTTAAAATATTGTTATTCTCTCCTAATAACAACTCTAAAAATCATTCTACTATATATTTACAATAGTTTTATATGTATTGATTACTAGATTTTATATTAATAAAATAGAACTTTAAAGCAAAAAGAAAATGCAATTTTTAATGAATAAAATGTTTTTTTAGAAAAGATAAATAAAAATAGAGATTGAATAAGCAAAAAAATTTGGCGTTCTCACTAATCACATTCAATTTTGTTGCTAAATTTCATTATCATCCATCGGTAAAATTGCAGAAATTAATGTAATTTGAAAATTAAAATTTTTATCGCTCGATATCACTCGAATGTATCTCCAAATGTCGTTCTTCCTAAATATTAATGGCGCGTTCTATTTTATTCGATTCAATTTAGTCAAATTTGTATGATAAAATGATATTTATCTATTTGCTTGGATATTAAGGGTTATTAATTTTATATATAGCAACAATTTTTTTATTTTTTTTCGTTTTTTAAATAAATTATGTAACAATATATAATTACGGCTTTTTGTTGACTGAAACTCTCAATTTTTAATTCATTTAAGTTGCATATATATATGTTAAATTAAAATGTAAAAAAGAACAACAACAACAGTAACAAGAAGACTAAGAAGAATAATAACAAGGACATGCACACTGAAGAAGAAGAAGAACAACAACAACAGGAACAAGAAGACCAAGAAGAAGAAGAACAACAACAAGAACAAGAACAAGAAGACGACGACGAAGAAGAAGAAGAACAAGCACAAGAAGAGAAGAAGAACAGGAAGAAGAAGAAGAAGAACAAGCACAAGAAGAAGAAGAAGAACAGGAAGAAGAAGAAGAAGAAGAACAGCAACAAGAAGACGAAGAAGAAGAAGACCAAGCAGAAGAAGAACAACAACAAGAACAAAACAAGAACAAGAAGACGAAGAAGAAGAAGAAGAAGAACAAGCACAAGAATAAGAAGAAGAAGAAGAAGAAGAAGAACAGGAAGAAGAAGAGGAATAACAACAACAACAACAAGAAGAAGAAGAAGAAGACGAAGAAGAAGAAGAACAACAACAAGAACAAGAACAAGAAGACGAAGAAGAAGAATAATAAGAACAATCACAAGAAGAAGAAGAATAAGAAGAATAATAAGAATAATAATAATAATAATAATAATAACATTAATAATAATATTAATAACAACAATAATACTAATAATAATAATAATAATAATAATAATAACAATCACAATAATAATAATAATATTAATAATATTAGTAATAATAACAACAACAATAATACAAATAATTATAATAATAATAATAATAATAATAATACCCTAAAAAAATTCTAATCGCAACCCTATATACAAAATCAACCATAACTTAATAGAATAAAAACAAATAAAATCGGAAAAAAAATTGGAAAAATTAATCGCAAAATAAAACTAACCTCAAATTTTCGCAACAGGCTGACCGGAGTGCAAAGCGAGCGGGGCTGGCGGCGTCAGGCAGGCTGGAACGGTCTCAGGATGGGCGGGAGTGGCGCTGCGGACGGCGGAGAGGAGAGGAGAAGGAGAAGAGAGAAAGAAGAAGAAAGAAAAAAGAAAGAGCCCGACGCTTAAAGCCCTAAATTTTGCGACCGACATATCGGTCGCAATTTTTAATAAGCCGATGTCGTTTGACTAGGCTCAAAATTTGCGACCGATTTGAGACTAAATATATCGGTCGCAAAACATCTGTCGCAATATAGTCTCCAATCGGTCGCAGAACTTTGGCCCATTTTTTACGCGCTAAATTTTGCGACAGAAGAACACTTAGTCTCACATCGGTCGCAAAATCGGTCGCAAATCCGTAGTACATAGGTCGCAAATCATTAGCCATTCTCGCGGAAATTTTTCAGCGCCAAATTTTGCGACCGATGGCTTATAAGTCGCAAATCGGTCGCAATTTTACGACCGAATTATGTCGGTCGCAAAAATCGGTCGCAATTATGCGTTTTTTTTGTAGTGAATCATGAGTCTAATCTACTTCTAAAATAACTTTACTTTCTCATTAGTTTGGTTTAGATATGTTGAATAGATAATTAATTAAATTAATAAAAACATATTGTTGTAATTATTAATATTATTATTTATATTTTGGAAGGCACACCTTGATATAATTTCCTTTTCTATTATAGATAGTGTGCGCATTGCATGAATTGCTCTTTTCTCAATAATCTAAAGTACACTTCTCCTGAAAATACTAATCCATTCCCTAATCTTAATCAATTCTTTAATTATTACTATTAGAGGCTGCTGCAACCGTTAATTTGTGCTTTAATTATTTGTCTTAAGCATGCCTACACACGAGGCATCAATAGGCGACAAAATCAACATTCTTATGGGCCCATCTTCTGCCAAATTTCTTGCATTTTCATATTATTATTATCATTATTTGTGCTCTGTAATTTTGCCCTAACGCATCGATTTATTTATTTATTTTTTAAAAAAAGAAACTTCAATTTATCAATAAGAATCATAAAAAAAAAAAAAATCTTGAGAGCTTGAATTCCACTCTTAGAAACGAGCGTGACTACAAGAATATTAACAATATTAAATCTAATATATATCAACTGAAGTTTTATAATCACTAGTAATCAAACCAAACTCTTTGAGAATCGATAGAGATGCAAACCAAACTCATTAAATCAATACTCAATTCTTAATTTTTGAATGTGATTCATTCAAATAATATTTTTAAGTTAAAAGAAAAACAAAATTTATTTGTTAATATGATAATAATATTTGCATCACATGATTATAATTTATTACCCCATTTAGCATCTACACCTAGGATGGCCACATACTATTATAATATTGTCCATTGGGACATGAAACTATATATAAGTATAACTAAATCCCATGTCTCTATCTTAGCACCCATGACAAAGCGATTGAGCTGGCTAATTTTCTACCCTTTGATCTGCAACCACTCTCTAATTATTACTTTTATTATTATTATTTTGCATGATTGGCCATTTCTATCATATGATAGTGGCATTTCTCTATAAATATCACTCATATCTCAGTGTATGTACTATTGGACTAAATATAAATATATATATTACCTGCCAAATATCATTTTCTTGAAGATTACTAAGTTATGGAAATACTTACATGAGTTGTCTTGCCCACGTTGACACATGGGATTCATTAGTTTTAATAGAATGAATTGTAAAAGAGAAAAAAGAAAAATCATATAATTCCTCGAATGGTTAATACTATGGGATGTGTGCTATATATATGTATGTATATATACATACACTTCTCCGACGAAACAAACATCCATATGACAGTGTCCAGTTATACATGAAAAAATACAAACAGATTATCCCAAGATGTGTTCCAATTTGGTGTTAATCGCAGCCTCCTAAAACTGATATCTTTGTATATGCCTGCCACCACAACATTACATAAGCTACATACAAAACCAAATAACAACAAAAGCTTCACTCTCTTTATATATATAATTGAAAATTAAAATAAAAGAGGGGTAAAAGGGACATTATTGGGTGTTTATTATAAATGGTATATGTGTTTCTTGTAAGGCTTTGCATTGACAAGAATGAACCTTTAAGCTACTTCAAAATTTACAAGCTTTGCTGTTTTTCTCATTTTGGGACCAATTATTGATATGACATGCCCACAATTTTATTGCTTCAAGCCTTCAACCACTATGCCGACGAGGGTTTAGCTTAGTGATAATAAAATTTGAGATTGTTTCGTTTTTTGACTTTCTTGTAACACTATATTATTTATGTCAATCAGATGCAGACTAATTATGAAACATGAGAAATAAGATATTTCAATTTCTATTATTATGTGAGTAAATTCATGCAATCTGATTATTCTCACTTTCTATAAAATATAAAAAATTAGAGATTTTAGATTCCGTTATTGTGTGATTCAATCTTGTAATGAATAAAAAAAAAAAGTTTGATCAAAATTGTAAATTCCTATTATTTTTTATAAGATAAAAAGAATTACTAAAATATTGAAATCAAGATTGTGATCACGGGATGGATATGAGATTGTATGCCATGCAACAGAAAACGTAGGTAAAATGCATGCATCAATCATAAGTATAAATAAATAAACAATTTGATTAGTTATTATCAGAGTCAAAATCTGCATTATGGACAAATTAATTAGGTTTAAGGGTTGCCCTTGTGGCCCACCCTAAAGCTAGAGAAATATTTTCCCTCAAAGAGAGGCATCATCACATGGGAGTAACAATCACCAAGAGATACAAATGAGACAATGGCAGAGGATTTGGTGGAGCCACATAAATGCACTACTCATTTGTAGCCTGCCAATCCGTCAGTAATTATTATTATTAATTTTTTTAATTAACTTCCTTAATTATCAATTTATTTATCTATTATCTACTAAACACAGCATTTCTTAATATTAATTTTGAATGTTTATACATAAAAAAAAATGTAGCATTCACTGACCAAAGAATGACACCTTGGAATTTTGCTGGTAATTTCAGTGACAATCCCACCTGTTCCATTTCCTTTTCTTTATTGCTTATTGAAGAATGATGTAACAAAAAAAAAAAAAAATCAATTGAAAAAGATTGATCACAAGTAGAAAAATAAAATTTACATGTGTAATGTTCAGCTGGAAATGTATAATAAAGCACTACCATGTGCTATTGCTTTAGACAATACTGAAAATAGAACAACATTTTAAAAATATTGGACACAAATATGTAAAATCTATACGTAAAAGGCTAAAATTGGTTGTATTTATGTACATTTGTCACATATATTTCTGTTTCTATAATATTATTTGTGGTGGACTAAATAAAAAATAAAAAAAAAAGAAAACCACAAACCTCAGTTGAATTAGATCTTTTGAAGAACATGTCGACAAGAAAATCGAATTTAATTAAATATTTTTTATATTTAATTTTTAATGGTGAGATCATTTTATATTAAGGCCGTATTTGACAACAGATCTATTAATAAGTTTTAGCATTTTAACTAAACGTTATTTTTTATAATATTTTGTAATATAACATTTAAATTAACTTTTAAATGTTAAGATAGCGTTTTATAAAATTTTAACCTTATAACGTTTAGTTTAAACAACTACATGTTACTAAAACAATTAATAATTATCAAAACAGCTAATTTTTTCGAATAGTACTAAATGAAACATCAGAGTTAATTATTGTACTGAAATGAAGTATCCTTGGATCACAAAAACCCACAAATTCTGCAATAGGTTTGCCTTGTGATTTGCATCTACGCATATGGAAGAAGTTTGACACGACAAGCCAGCCATTATGATGTACAGTAAGGACCAGATGGTCCTAATATGAAGGAAATGGTGGCCTAAATTGTACTATTCCTTATTGAATCAAAGATGGTTATGTATAAATAATATTATAGTTTAATATTTGAACAGGCTATGCTTTGTAGGTTATACTGAGTTCCCTTGCGGGTACGTCAAGTACCTTTAATAAGGAAAAAGAGGAAACAGAAATTACAATTTAACGTCCAAAAAAGAAGACTTACAATTACGACTTTCCCCTGAATGGTTATGGAATATGCCTATCGTGAAAAGTGATAATTTGCTAGCTGTGGATGCATTAAAAGTGTTACTAACCTTGCTTCTGATGTTCGAAGCTTCGTGGCTCAGATTCAACAATTGCGTAAGAGTTCCTCAGAGATTCACATTCATCATGTTTTCAAGGAGACAAATTTTTGTGCCCTAAGCAAACGGTCAGTTAATATGTTTCGGTAAATTGATAATTGATCTTCGACTTGGTTAATTGATATAAATTTATTTAGTGATCAGTTGTGATTTAGTTGAAACAGAATATAATCTTATTAATTAAATTAACTAAAGAGTAAAACGGTGTCATTTTAGTGTTTAGAATGAGAAAGCAAATATTATGGTCAATTTAGTTAAAATCGGTTAATGAGATATTTTGACCAAAATTGACCGGTTAATTTGATTTTCATATTCTTTTATTCTAGCATGGTTAATATAAAATTAATTCCACCGATTTGATTCGGTTAAATTTAGTTAATTCAAAAAATAATTGGATTACTTTAGATCAATTAAAAATATTGGCTTGCTGAATACTTACCCGTATGTCAATGGCTTTGCACATTTTTGTTTCTTCTTTCTTACTGGTATTTTATTTCTGTATCATGATGATCAAAATTTGAAGGTAAAGGGCTAAAGGAAAGTTTTTAAAAATTAAGAAAGCGCCATAAGAAAAAAAGAAAAAGAAGATTTCATGATTTTACAAAGTAAAATTTTAAAAAATTTAAACTTAGAGGAACCAAACTCCCAGTCCTACCTGCCCCTCTTTGTGTTGTGATTTTTAATAAATAAAGGATATGTATTATTTCCGAGTCTCTCTAAATGTTCTCTAAAAAGGAAAAATTCCAAGAGCTTCAAAAGGTTGTTGGGTCACAGAATGTTTTGGGCTTGGCTTCACGTATTTGGTATGGACGTTGTAAGCAGAAGTTTTGGGCTTAAATACTAGCCCAGATGAAAATTGGATCTTCGAAACTTGTTTCAAATTTTTGCACATTTCATCACAAGAACAACTATTTAACAATTCCATGCCAAACCAACCACATTTTTAACCTTCAAGAGCACAAAATACTGTAAATTGTTTTGAACACCAAGCCGTTCATAACACACATTTAGCAGGTTCATCTGCAGATTAAGCTGTGTGCCGGTGGGCAAAAAAGATTCTACAACAGAAGAGAGATTAGTAGGGTCAAGGGACATTCCAGTTATACAAGGTATCCAAGAATCATCTGCATCAGTGCACCCAGAAATGCAAATAAATCAGGCCAGCTGAATTCTTGTTTATACAAATAATGCTCTATGGCATAATATAATTGCAAATACTCTCAAGCTGATATATCTTGCTACTCAGAATCTGCCTAGTTTGATTTAGAATTTACAGACTTGCTATTAGGAAACTGTAAATAATGGAACGTAAAAGCGTGCACAAGCAGTGGAAACACAAAGCAAGATGTATAAATCCTTTCTAATTTCTTTTCCAATCAAGAATTTAAATAGAATAGGAAATGTTTGCAAGTTATCAGCATCTAAAATTATGATAAAAGCTTAATACAGGTACATACAAGCCCTTTGAGAAATACTGTTGCAGGTAGCTACTTCAATTAGGCCAATAAGATCACTCCTAATTTTGGCTCAATCTCCTGCTTGCAATAGCAATACCTGAAATATCAGATGAGTTCAAAATACCTGAAATATCAGCTCAGAAGATGTCATATTTGAGAAATAAACAATATTACAATCAAAGGTGAACTATTGGCTAGCCACAGAGTAATCAATCCAAAGGTACCTGCAAGCAACGTTCCAAACTCGATCCAGTTGCACAAAAGGTCATAGTCATAACATCTCCCTTCCTGCTAAAACCTTGTGAAATTAATATTCAATTTGTGATCACAACCTTTTTTTACTTTACCTCTCAAATTCATCAGAAGCTTATTTAATTATTATCCAGTTCTCTGAAACATCATGGAAAGTACTTTGCCATAATATTCCTTTTTTACCCCATCGTAAAGTTGATTGCTTTCTAACATGTTCTGCAAGATTTCCCAATTTCACACTTCATGATTCAGAAAAGCTTATATATGTTTAATGATCATTAAAAATTTGCTTACGTCAGCTATCCATCTTCTGATGGTTTTGACAGAGTCTTTGCGAACTTCCATTATATCTAACAAGATTGAGAAAGATATATGAAATCTCACCAGAGAATTCCAACTTCACATTCTTCACAAATCAATAAACAATTAATTAATCCATGCAAATGAAATACAACGCAGTAGGTGCTAAATATGGATGAACTAAGGAGAGGTCTAAACTAAAACCTTCCAAGCATCGACACATCTGGTCATCCCATAGCAGCAACTACATTGAAGTCTCACATCCTTCAGCAACATAAGATATGCAAGCCTCACAGGTGGCCTGAAACAGATATATGGCAATCATATACCAAAATCAGTGGCTGAAAATAATGTCTGTATGAATTTCCAATTGTTTAGACCAAGACAATGTAGCAAACCCCAACATCATCTTCCAAATTTGGGAAGTGAGGTGTACAAGCCTCCGACTTTGGCCCTGGAAAATGCAGCAGAAAGTTTCAATAATGTCCTCAAAGGCAACTGCTGCAATGCCAATTCTTATGGAGAATATCAATATATTCAAAATAGGAAACCCACAGTTAATAACAGCTTTCTTATATGTATCTTTCAAGTCTTATTATTTGCATGCCAGTAGGGAAAAATAGCATCTTAAAATCGCAAGTTCTGAAATTTCAACATCGTGTTTGAATAGCAGAGTAGCCAGATTACCTACATGTCTTTTAATACATAAAGTCTTTAAATTACAATAGAAAAGACTGCAATCCCTTTCCCCCAACTATTTGCAAACGATTTACAACTCATCTAATTAACAAATTCATGAAGAAACCCAAAAAAGAAATTCAAGAGAGAAAAAAAGATGACAAAGGAGAACTCATACGCAAGATGAATTTAGAAATATTCATTACTATGCCAGTTTTCTGGTACATTCAGTTATACTAGATCACTATATATTATAAAACAAAAATGGAAGAAATATGGAAATAAACAGTTTATCCTGATCCTTACAAAAGAAACATATGACTAAAGCAAATATTTATCAGATTCTACTGCAACCAAAGATAATGAACTTCGACCAACAAAAAATTCCACATACTCCTGTCATCTAGAAGGAATGCTATTATCAGCAGAAACTAAATTTCTGACCTCCATCAAATGTTCATCATTTGATATATGGAGGGAAAGACGAAGATTTGTCACCAATGCTTCTTGCTCCCAACTTAAAGGTCCTGCTGCGTACAATGCCTCCATTGTGCAACGATATGCATGCAATTCTAACCTATGGATTTCAGTAGCCAATTCCTCTTTGGTTGGTAGGGAAATATGTCCTTCCTCGTATCCCCACCAACAGGAAGATTCTGCATCACTGTAATGACCATTAATATCTTCAACAAAACCTGCATAATGATGTAACTTATCGCAATTGTTGCTAGTGATGCTACAACTACCAACTGAACAACATGAATTATCTGGTTGAATATTTGATTCTAATTCCATGGCAGATGAACATCCAACAGCACCAGTTTGTTTTCTTCTCTCCGCATCCATATCAGAGAACCCCGTTTGGTTGTTAAAAGAAAAATGTATGAATTTCACACCCACCATTCCATTTGGGAAAGCAACATCATCTACCTGGCGAGGCAATGAGGATTCATTTGCAGCAATAACTCGATGCAGCCTACCCTCTTTCTCAACTGCTCTAAATTTTTGGGCAGCACCATCAAATGCTTCTACTTGTTTATAATCATAAAGTCCTCTCTTCAATGTTCTACAGGAAACAATATTAGATTTCTCATCGTTCTTGATAGGAAAGCTATCACCCTTCACATGTTCAATTAACCTTGATTTTGTCCTTTCAACATTGTTAAGAGCATTCTGCTTGCACTTCAGAGTTGAATTTTTATCATGTTCAGTACCTTTGCAACTGCCAGAACCCTGGACATAAAGTAAATTTAATGAAGATGTTATTATTCAAGTTGTAATAATAAATTAGTGAAAGGTAAGATGACCTAATTAACTCCAAAATTATAGATAAAGGGTTGAAATTTAGATAAAAATCATGAAATTTCCAATTTACAGTCAAATTCTTGCCAACATTTTGCAAGACAAAATTTGACTCTATATTCTCAAAAATAATATCTATTAACTAAGCACAAAATAAAAATTTTAATTGAAACAAATTTACCACAAGGTTCACATGCATAAAGTTAAGCATTGTAACTGATGAAATTTCCAGTGGAAACTGGTCTACAAAGATGGGAAGTACCTTTCCGATCACAGTCCATTTCCCATGTTGCCATGACTGTCGTGTCCGAATGTCAAATTTGCTCACTTTGAATTCAGAAGAAGACCCCAGCATCCTAACCAAAAAATATCCTTTCACCAATACCTTAGATATTGTTGCCATTTTCCAAGAAAAATCATCATACACCTCTACTACATCACCAGGAATCCAATTCTCTTCAATTTCAGGCAGCAGAGGACAAGGCCTAATTGCATTCCTATATATCCTCTCAACTGCCATCTCACCACTTGTGTCTGCTTGCCCTTCATATCTAACTGTGTAAGTATGGCCATTACCAGATATAATCTGAGCACAACGCCAGAAGCCTGAAGGCGAACCTTTTTTGCTAAAGACTTCAACTTTGCTCCCTCTCTTAAATATCATTGTTGCTACCATATCACAAGCCTGTTAAAGGAAACAATTAATATTAGAAATGGATCTGAACCAAGAAACTAATAGTAGAAACAATAGTCATAATTAGGTAATGAAATTGGACAACTGTACAACCAGACCGCAATAAAGTTGCTACTGATCAAACAATTGATGCGGGAGGGGATTGGAAGAGAATCCTTGTAACATGATCCATCAATTACATATTTTAATGGTGTATTGATGAAGTTCAAGCATAAATATAGACTGTATATGTATATATATATGGCAAGACTGGAACTGCATCTAAACATCCACATATACTATCCTTTCCTTCTGTTTGGTTCCTAAGGAAAGTAAAATACAAAGGAGGAATCAAATCTATAGGAAAAAAACAACTAAGCAACATAGTTAGGTTCAGCTAATACAAGGCCTCTGATTTCCATCATCTTTCAGGTAAAAAGGAAAAGAAAGAAAATACTCGTAGCCATTTTCTTTGTTAGCTTTTATACAATAATCAAAAGAAGCAGCAGAACAGATTATGCACGCCTTAATATAATCTCTATTTAATAACCGAAAAATTGAAAACAGAGACAGAGAGGGAAGAGAAAGAAGAAACTCACGCGATCACTTGCAGAAGATTCAGTAATAATCCAGAATGAATGAAAGACAGAAAATAGACTCTAAGCTCCGTTTGGTTGCTGACAAATGCAGGAAAAATAAAAGAGAATCATAAATTAAATCTTTAAATTTACCATATTTCAGCAACAGACAAACCAAAACTAATTCAGAATTAATTAAAACTCCAATCTACAAGGCCTATTATTAGTATTTCACTAAGTTGAAGTTTTATTTCTATTTTCAATTCAAAAAATAAAAGCAGCTAATAACCGAAAGCTTTTAAAAGAAAAGGCAAAATAAAAAAAATAAAAATAAAATAAAAACAAAAATAAATCCTATCCCTTCCTTTTTCTGTTTTCTCACCGTTTTCTCAGCATCCAAACAGACGTCAAGCAAAAAAAAAAAAAATGAACTGAACAAGAACAAGAACAAGAACAAAATAAAACAATTAAACTTGTCTTCAACGCAAACTAATCAAACCCAAAAAAAAAAAAAAAAAATTAGAAACAAACAAAATGAGAAAGAATTGAAACAAACATATAGAATTGAATTAGTGTTATTATAATTGGAATCAAAAAGGAGGAAACAAAGAGATTTCACTCACTTTTAGTAGATTCTCTCTGAGAGAAGGATTGATTGTTGGTTGTGGGTATGGTGTTTTGTTTATGAGAATTTTGTTTGTGGATTTGATTATGGATTATTAATTATAGAAGGGGCAATAAAATAAAATTAAACAAACAAAAAAGGTTTAATAAACAAAAGAATATGGTATGGTTTCCATGCCAAGCTGCCTAATAGCTTGTTGGGGTGGGATTAACTGTTTCATGTTATTGTGTGTCTTCTTTTTTTTTATTTTTAATTTTAAAAATATATATTTATTTAGAGAATTTTTCAAATTTAAAACTCCTCAACTATATATTGTACGTTTAGTTTCAAAAAGTTTGCATTCATTAGGATAACCTTTATCTACAAAAGTAATCATGCTTATGTTTATTCTCAAAATTGGAAAAAATATATATATTTTTTATTTTATAATTCAGCAAAAGTTTTTTAAATTAATTTTTTAACATTTTAATCTGTCAAAATTTTATTTTCTATTAATTGTATTATTCGGCAACATAATTTTATAATAATTTCCAAAAGCTGAATCAGCTTTTTACGAAACCTAAAAAATTATAGGATTTGGCACTTTTATGTCACTTAATCATTTTACTCACAATATCAAATAATTGGTGAAGGCGTGGGAGCTGATAGTTAATAGAATATATCAGCAGATTTTTGTATTTATTTCTTATTTCTCGTGGTGATTATTGACTAGATATAAATGTGAAATAGGGATCAACGATTGACAATTGATTTTATATTCAAGAAATTAAATGAGTGGTGTTGATGATTGATTTTATATTTAAGAAATTAAATATGTGCGTGTTGATTGAAATTTTTAATTAATATCTGATAACTGATAAAATTCTCAATTAATTATTGATTTTGTCGGTCAACATTTTTGAACATTTTTCCTAAGATGTTAGCTAATTTGCATTATATTATATTTAAACTATATTAATTTTATCCAAAAGAGCTTGATTTAGAGTCTGTTCAGTAGAATTAACTATTTTGATAGTTGTTAGTTGTTAGGTAATGTTTAACTGTTCTGTTAACTGTTTTATTAGTTTTTGATGAAACATTAAAAAGTTAAACATTACATGCGTTAGCTTTTCACAGAACGCTACTATAACGTCTAAAAATTAATACAAACGTTATGTCATTGAATAATTTTTTAAATAACATTTAATCAAAATGCTAAAAGCTGTTGTCGAATGTAATCATAATGGTTAAGTGCACTAACTAGAAGTGGAGGATATTTTTCGTCTTACAAATAAGCTTACAAATATAACTATTATAATAAAATTATTTGTTTTGAAATTAATATTTTTATATCTGTAGTCATTTTATTTATATAACATACTAAAATAAAAAATAATATATTCACTTTAAAAATAAAAATTACTTATATTACACGATAATTTATGAAATTAATTGTATTTGTAATTATCATTTTACATGTTAATACTCATTATTACTAAAATTTTATTAAAAATTTCACATTAGCTATCAGTGTAGTTATTGTCTAATTAAAATCGAAGATTTTGAGTTATTATCAGTTTATTAATTTATTAGTTTATTACGAATTTAATTTAATTTATACATATAACTTCTTTTTTCTTTAATGTTTTTGTCTATAGAGTTTCTTACATATTTTCTAATTATAGAGTGATGGTAATCGTTTTTTTTTTTTTTTTTTTTTGAAAAGTGGTAAGTGTTATTTTATATTCATTGACTAATTCATCAATGTGTTTCATTTTTCTATAAAAAAGAGTTTACCGTGAAAAAATTTATTAACTATTAAAGAAATTTGATATTATTTATACTCTGTTTGGTATAAATAAATTCTAATAAAATTCATTTGTAAATGAGTTTTCGTATTTAGTATGATTAAATTAAAATATGTAATTTAATTAAATTCCATATAATCATATATGAAATAAATTTATAATTGAAAATTCCATAGAATTGAATTCTTAGAATTAAAATCTACAATTTTTGTTTTATTCCAAACAAAAAAAATTAATTTCTAAATACATTACATTCCGCAAAATTTTATGGAATTCATTTGTTCTAGACAAGGGTTTAAGGTTCAAAACTCCGGATCCTATATTCTTCTTTTATATTATGGAAGCATTAATATTTTGCTTTTAATTAGTTAATTCAATTTTTATAAACTAACTTTAAATTTGGCTTAAATCACTAAAAAAGGCGTAACTGTTAATTATACTTTTAATTTTTATTAATAACAATAGTCTGCATTTATTTTTATTGTCAATTATGGATTCCATTCAAAATCCGATTAGGTGCAGTCGAGTGACGTAGCTTTGAGGGTGAAAAAACAAATTTGACGGATCTTAAAATTGTTGACAGTGCAAGTTGCTCACTGAGAGTCCATCAAGAGTCCGTTAATTATACAATCGTGCCAAATTATTTTAAATTTTCGGCGAAATAGAAAAAAAATTGTCTCAACAATGCAAGCTTCCAATTTAGAAATTTTAAAAACAAGAATAAATTGTCAAAGAATGGTCACCAATGTGAGCTAGCTTGTTATAAGGCCAACTAACGAAACTAACAGATTTTGAATGAAAACTATAATTGACAAGAAAAAGTAAATCTGATGTAGTAATTAATAAAATTAAAAATATTGGCTAAATTGAAAAAAATCGTCAAAGTTTATGTTTTTTTTTTTTATTATTATTATTTTGCTTCATACAAAATGTATTAGTTTCTTAATTATAATAGTTTTCCCTTTAACACTTCTCTTTGCTGGCTTGTTATATATTTTAAAATTAAGGAACTTATTATGTTTCTTTGACTCTGTTACTGCTGGTCCATAATTTGCGTCTTGTTTCTGACTTACATATGGATAATTCAAAACTTAATAATAATCCCTAACATTTGTTTAAACTCTTATTAATTAAGATATATTATCCAAAATTTAATTACTTTATAGTAATTTTTTAAAAATAGAGAGACGAAATTATTAATTAAGATATAATTTAGGAATCCTGAGTGTATTTTTCTTATTTATGTATTATTAATGTATTTATTTATCTATATTATTAACGTAGAAAACTTGTTCCCAAATTCTTCAATTGCCAGTTTAAAAACATCAAGTAACTTCTTCCATTGCAGTATTCATTGTTCTTTCTTTATCATCATAAATAAACTCCTAAATATTTGGCTTTATCCATTTGTCAGCAACATAACATAACTGTATCATTAATCCTTCCCTCATCATATATGAATTCTCAATTTTTATTTTTATTATAAATATTTCTTTTAAAATAGTTATTTCACAGTTTCTTAATTAGTAAAAGACAGTAACTTAGTTTCTGAATTACCATGTTAGAGAAGAAGAAAAGGGAATGTAAAGTTAAGAAATGGCTTTGTGGGTATGTTTTGCTTGGAAGCAAGAACTCAGCTTTTCACAAAATCGGCCAAGAACCACGTTTTAAGTTATCTCTAACTATCTGCCTTCGTCCATCTCATCCACCTTTTTTTTTTTTTTTAAGCCCTCTTGCTTCTATAATGGAGAGCAGAAATCGGGGGGGAAAAAAGAATAAACAAGAAAATCACAGGCGTAAAGGGACACTGCATGTATCGTGAACCAACCAATAGCTAAACCCTAGGGGAGGAGAATCCAAAACATGCAATCCATACAAAAATCCAGTGGCAGGATTAACTAACCAACTTGCTTTAAAGTTATTCTTCATGTTACTCAACACAGCTTAGTGTAGTGGTTAGGCGTAATTCATCCCACATGATCATAATAATAAAAAGATATATGTTATAGGAAAAATAGATTTGAGTTTATTAAAGTGAAGAAAAGATTAAAAACGGAAAAAAAAGAGTAGAATGTGAACTGGTTAATTAAATTTGCAGCAATCCCAAACATTAGAGTTAAAAAACTAGAGATGAAAATATTCTTGGTAGTACCAAAAAGTTAGCATTCTTGATTTTTGAAATAAAATCTTTCTTCATTTTGATTGATTCATTGTTAATTAGCAACAGATTAGAAACGGACTTAAACTCAAAAGTTTTTCATGAAATTAGAAATAAGTTAGAAACAAACTAGAAACGGAATGGCTAGAAATGGAATTTTTTGTAGCTATGTTTTGCGGGAAATCCGGGTGCGTCATATAGAAACGGTTATTAACGTATTTGAATCAGATCAGTGATCCGTTTCTAAATGTCAAAATAAATTACCAACATTCTGAAAGGGCTATCTACTTATTTTTCTATGGTGATTTGGAATTTTGAGGCGATGAATTTTGATTTTTTTTAAACAATAAAAAACAGTTACAATGATGTTTTAATTGTATTTCTATAATAGCTAAACTATTTTAATTGATGTCATGTAAATTATGTGGATTGTCAATGCAAGAGAACACTGAGCAACCTTTGCCGAGAGCTTTGTGGTTGGCCATGATGATACATATGATTATTTTTATTTGTGATAGCAATGTGGTACTTATGAAACATATAGATTTTATTTGAGACATTAAATTGTTTTTATTCGTAAGAACAATTTTTATTATAATACTTTAAATAGATTTAAGATTAGAATTATGCGATTTTATATTCATTATGTTTATTTAATTTTAAAATAATTTATATTCATTATGTTTATTTAATTTTAAAATAAATATGACAAAAGAAATAAAAAGATAAAATTATAAGCAGATTATTTATAAATCAAAAGAATTAAAACCGGATTTAGAAATGAATTAAAAAGAGATTTTGACACAATTTGATATTAGAAACAGATTTAGCAACGATCTTTTTTAGAAACAGATTTGGCAATGGAAAAACTGATATTCAAGGGAATTAGAAACTACAATTAGAACAGACAATCATGTCTAGATATGAAAATAGAAACGGATTCAGCAACAGTATAGAAATGGATTAAGAGACAGAACATAAACGGGATGGCAACGAAATTCATTCCCATTGACGTTGAAAATTAGAGGTGAATTTTAATAAGAAACGGCGACCAAAATCTGTTGCTAAAATAAATTAGAAACGCGCCAAGTATGCAGGGATAATTTCTGTTTCTAAACTGAATTAGCAACCGATTTTTAGACTTTAGAAACGGTAATTCATTGCTGAAAATATAATTTTTTTCTAGTACACGAGCTAATATATATGCGTTCAAGGCTTGACATATATTTGATGTCACTCTAAAATATAGGGAGAAATTGGAAGTAAAATTATTTTATTAGAGTGAGGAAAAAAAGCTCTTTTTTTAAAAAAAATTATATATTATTATAATAAAGTAATATTACTAGTTTTCGTTTTAGCATTATTGAACCTTTTGGGGAGAGACACCAAGGGTCAGTTCATGCTTCCCTATTGTCTAATGTGGTGTTTGGTGGCGCACTAATGTTACTAAAGATTGAAGAGAGTGCATGTAAATTAGGTGGTCCTTTCAAGCATCAGATCCCATTATATATAATGAGGATAATAACAACGACAGCATCTTAATTAATAATAATAATGATAGTAAAGATATTAACAAGAAATTAGGATAAAATCATCTTTAAATTATTTTTATTTTAGATTTGTTTGATTCATATATAATTATATTTAAATTATTGACAATCAACCTAAGTAATTATTTTCCCATCATAAATAACATCATCTCAAATGAGATTCTATATTTGAGTGGTTGACAACTCTTTTCTTTTAAACAAAGTCGAGAGAGAATCTTCATATATGGAACAAATACTCGTTAAGAGCACTGAACCCATCCGACAAGAGTAGGATTAGTTCATGCCTAGTGAAATTAGGATAACAAAAACAAATCTCAATGATGGTACATGAGAAAAAATTTAAGCAGCACAATTGCTAAAAAGGAAAATATCAAATTGCATTAGGCTTTAATAGGATAAGAGAAAAGCCAAAGAATTAAAGCACAGAGAAGTAGAATTAGAGGAATAAGATGAACTGCATTTTCTCCAACTGACTTCTGATGAAGACCTATTTCCTTTTTACTAGCATCAGAGCTAGACTTATAAATTGGAAGGTCAGTTGAAGATAATGTTTTCACAGGAGAAACAATGTTATCATCTGAAGAAAAATTGACCGAAAGCTCATCCGCCGCGCGGGAAGTGCTTGATGACCTATGCATTCTTTAGAAGAAGAAAGGAACGAGTTTTCAGACAGTAAACTCGAGACAGGAAGAAGCAGCTCAACTCAGAGAGTTTATATAGAAGACGTGAACTAATGATTTTGAGAGTAGAAGTTTCAACGGTTTTGAATGTCAAACTACATCAGCTTAACTTAAAGGCTGCTTTCAACATAATTAAAGGTATGCAAGTATGCATAAGCATGTGTTTTCAGTTTTAAATATAAGGAACCTTTTATTAGTATTATTATTATATTATTTTTCTTATACACAAGGAAATCTTTATAGTCAACTAATGCATATGATAATTATTTTTTGAGTTAACATAACTTGAGAAAAAACGATTTTTTATTACTAATTATTTTCATAAGGTTAACATAATTCAAATATAATATAAATAGTTAACTCCTGACAGGAAAAAACCCCCATTACATATTTAGCCTAGAGCATTGGAGACAAATTAGCTAGCTGCATAAAGTTTCCTAAATATTTTTTTTTTTTTTGCCATCCTTTTTCTGTTCCTACACCAATTAACCAAAATATGGATACTACCAGCTAAATATATGATACTTCATATATAATTTAAGATTGCATTCTTGTGTAAATCCAGCTATGTACAACTTGTTTGGCTTGCTATAATTATTATTGAAATCATTTTCCGTAATTGACAGTCAATGTCAATTTTGAAGTTGTAACTTGAAGTTCCGGGTAATTTCTTGGCTTCTATATTTATAGGAATGGGCATAACTCACCCGGAAGGTGCTCATGCTTTTAGCATAATTGAGAGGCTCAGGCTCGAGTTGCCACTCACCCAACTTAACCCTTCCTCCTTTTCTCCCTCCTTCAAAACCAATACTGAAAAGCAATTGGGAACCCACAGCCAGTTTAAAGTATCTTGAAAATGCAATTAGAATGGCTGTGTACATTCAAAATCCCATTCCAAGAGTTTTATCTCTAAAAAATTAAAAAGAAAATTATTGGTTACGTAAAGAATATTTAAAATGTAGATAACATTCTTAAAAAATTTTGGATTCCTTGTGAACCAAAGCAAAATACACAATCATATTGCGTTCATTATCAATTCTAGAATGAACCAAATATGACCAGCATTGGAAGAAAAGAAACAAAATTATACACGTGAAAAGCATGCACCCACACTATGCATCAACAAGCATCTAACCAATTCAACTCAATTTCCCCATTTCATCTCTTTGATTTGTGTTGATCCAAGTTAATCACAAATTTGACTACAGATTTTGCTCAATAACTAAATGGGGATGATCAATGACATCAGTTTTTGGTACCTTCTCTACCAATCAAATTAAACTTCTAACTTTGAATGACTAAAATTTTCCAAGCCTCCTGAAACTCTTCACAAATTCATTTTTTGCAACATTTTCACACATAGTTTTGGCATTTTGACATTCTGGTTCTGAAATGCACCAATCCCATGCCATCTCCCAGTGCATGTGTGTGCTGTACTAACATCAAATGTAGGAACAAAATCAAGCTTGAGGAGCAACAACAAAGCTCACAAAACTGAATCTAAGAAAATAATAAAATCCCATAGCCCAGCATAGCAAGCATATCTTTTTGCTGATTGTTAGAAGAAAAATAAGCTACAAGATATACCTCAGTTCATGATAGGATTTCCAAAAGGTCAGCTATTTCCTTCTCACTCAATGTAGAACTTATTTCTCAATGATGCAACTTGTTGACTAGAAGACTGTCTAATCTCACAGCCAATCTCAACGACCATCAATCTATGATTTTCTTTTGAACGGTCCATCGTGAAAGATATACTCAAACTATCCCCTTCATTGATGCGCACTGGAGGATGCAGGAGGAAAACCTGTCAAATAAACACAAATATTAAATTTGAAAGCTAATGCAGCTGAAGCAGCAACTGACCATCCACAGACAAAATGTTAATGCCACAGAAACATCATGATCAAATACACGAATGCAATTATAGCATAATGGAGTTAACCCATCGTTGCAGTATTCCCCCCCCCCCCCCCCCCCCCCAACAACCATTATTCAGATGCAACATTAGCCACTAAGAAAGAGAGAGAAAGCTCACCACACCAATTGTTGCAATAATTTTGTGCAATTGCTTATTTCACAATCTTTCTTAATAATTAGGCATTTACATTTTCCTACTTGATAGGTGAATATCGTCATGACGTTTTTCTTTGTCTTACCTGCTGGCCCCAATGTGTACCACTATTTATGTTTGGAGCAGTTGTCAACTCAATCTCTTTCTGAGCCGGATCATCCCTTCTTCCCTGAAGGTCCAAGAATGTAAAAGGAATGATATATCATACAGGTGATTGAGAACTTAAAATGCCAGAATGACAAGCAATAGTGATGCTCAACTTACTCGAAAATGAACATCAAACCATCCACCAAATCCACAGAGGCTTGTGTTTTCCATAGTGATTGAAGATAGAAAGTTTGATCTGACCTTAAGGATGTCATCAACAGTGGCTGTTAAACAATCCATCTCCATTATAATGGCAGCCGTACCTATAACTTGATTTGGCTGAAGGTTTTGCCACATTGATGTCTGCAGAAGATTCATAAAAAGTCGTCTTAAAACATATATTAAAGTGAAAGACGTATTATTTTATTATAGATTCCTTCAATACGCCAATAAGAAGAATGAATAATATTACACTTAGATATATAAAGTAGCACGATACAGTTGATAAAAGTATATAGATCCAAGAAGTAAAATAAAATAAGATTCAAGGAAGCATAAAAAGATTTCATTGATGATTCAAAATGGCATATATGGTTCACCTAAGCTCCCCCAACGGGATGAGAAACTACACACGAAATTATTTTTTAGATCTAAATTTAATCAAAACATTACCTATGACTAGCCAATGCTCTGGGACCCAGAAGTAAAATTAATGATAGGTCATTCAGCCAAACCATCATTGTAAAAACTTATCAAAGTAGCCGTTTAAAACTAAATTACTAGGGGGTTTCCCTTTTATTCTTCTTTCTTTGGGATGCACGAGTATATCAGTATGAGAAGCTGGACAGTTTGCAATTAGCCCACTAGCCAGCACGCCACCCCAAAGTCATGGCTTTGACAAATTTGGGAATATGCTATGTTGACTCAGGCTCCAGCAACAGGAATTTGTACAGTACAGTTAAGTTTATCTAGGATAACAAACTACATGAGTTTGTTCATAATTAAAATTTTGAACAGCATTGACATTCAGATTTCAGATATGGATGTATAAGGGGCCAGATGTCAATATTCAAACTTGGGATTCCAACTTCAGGGTATCAAGTTCAAAACAAGGGAGTGGTATTGTGGGGGTTTTAGGATTGGTGACATTGGTAGATCTCTTGTTGTGAGCCTTACCATTTGAAAGAAAGAAAAAAGGAAGCACTTTCTAGGCGTGACTATAATCCAGAACTAACCTGTAGATAGTATTTTCTTTGCTCTTCACTGAAAGGCTTAGTTAAAACATCCATATCAACACCATAGTGAATTTTGGTGTCCTCCACAAAATCATACCAATCATCCATTGCTCCGTCATAATCATTCCTTTTCTGATCTCCCAAACCAGACCTAATAGGTGCCATCCACATGCGGGCATGACTTGGATACCTGCAATATTATAGCAATAGGATAGTTAAAGTGGCATGCATAGGTATTCCTATAAGAAAATAGCTAGAAGAAAGCCGGTTATGATATAAATAAGGATAAAGAATTATTTAGTCCTCAGGTTTGGTCATAATTACAACTTTGTCCCTCTTGCCTAGTAAATACATTGATTAGTCTTTAAGGTTTAGCTCCGTTATATTTAGTTCTCTGCCAAAAAGTATCATCTGTTAAGTGAGGGACTAAATAGTAATTCAATAGTAAATATGAGGGCTTAAATAGTAACGATATTAATTATTCATGACCAAATAGTCAAATTGCAAGGTATTTAACCCACAAAGTGGTATTTTTATACTGAATGGCTAAATAATTTAACAGAGCTAAACTTCATGAACCAATTAGTGTATTTACCAAATAAGAGGGACGAAGTTGGATTACGACCAAACCTAAGGAACTAAATAAATAGTTATTTACCCAATTAATATTTGCAACAGCATGACAGTGGTAGCAAAATATTAGCAGCATAGGAGGCATAAAACATCAAATAGAAATTTGAAACACAAACACCACATTAGCTTAAGGAACTAAATACTATGAAATGCACACATTGAATTGCTTACATGATTCCACTTGGCTTGAGCCAGCGGTCACGAGCACATATCACTGAATCAAACATAGATTCACGGAGAAGGAAGTAACCCATCCACTCTGAGATGATTACATCAACTGCATGGATCAAAAGGAGATGCAACACATAATTTGAAACCATGAATAAATTAACTGAGAACAATTTGCATGAAATAGGCAATCACACGTCAAACAATCAAACCTTTCTCTGGCAAAGTGATATCTTCCACGGAACCCTCAATCACTTCAATTACATTTTGAAGATTATTTGCTTTAACTAGTGCACGAGCATGCTCTGCCATCTTAGTCGCTTCCACTGCATAGACCTTTCGTGCACCAGCTTGTGCTGACCATATTGCAAGAATGCCACTCCCCGTCCCCACATCCAACACCGTCTACACCACAGATTCACCAAAATTAGCTCTTATACACTACTGAAGATCAAAATAGAGTAGGAAAAAAGGTTGAGTGATAATCAATTTAAAACATCATGTGACTTGGCAAGTTAACATCCACATTCTGCACTTAATTATGCTCCCCAACAATTAATAGTCCACATCCCAAAATCAATATGTAAAATTGCTAACAAGAGAAATTATTACTCCTATTAAAGCCTTGGCATACTTAAGTGAATGAATAAATTAATCCTTCCTTGCACAATCGAAGGTAGCAAAACAAAACGCCCTTCCACTTCTCTCTCTCTAAATGTTATATAGTATTTATAAGATTTCGGTTCTTGCTCATTTATATCTGTTTCCAGAAAAGCAACACGCTCTTTTCAAGAAGCAAACTCTTAATAAACAAAATTAAAAGCTCGAAGCCACCAATTTCCATTTCTATCTATTCGTAACAGAGCTAAAGTTGAACCAGCTACATGCAAAGAAATATAAGTGTGTGCAAAGATATAAACAAGAAACAGGTACCTTTCCATTGAAGTGGTGTTTGTTTTCAAAAATGGCGTTATAATAAGCGTCCATGCGAACTCGATCGGAAAGCATGTCTTTCTGATGATATAGAAAGGCGTAGGTGCAGAAATAGTTAGCAAAATCGACGCCTTTGTCCACCGCCGCAGCTCCGCCATTGCTACTGGCAGCAAGGTCGCGGTTGTGATGGCTCCCCATACTTATTTTCTCCTTCTCCTTGGGTCGGGAGTTCCCTGCGTACCGTGACAGAGAGCGAAGGGGTTTAGGGCAATGCGGCTGTATTATACAGTTATGTCGTTCTTTGGGGTTTGCTTTCAACGTCCAGTTTGGCAAAGAGTGCCACGTCAGCTCCATAGTCCAGCCTCCTAGTCCTGGTGGTTCGATTTGAGTATTCATTCATAAGTTGCAAAATGCTTTTGATAGTTGCGGAGCATGAGATTTTGCCCCTAATTTGCTATACTTTTAGCGGGACCACGTAGAACGACGCCGTTGAAGCAACCGAACATAAAATTAAAAAAAAAATGAAAAAAAATAAATTGCTCCTTACATTATAACTAAATTAACCTATGACAACCTTTATTTTGTAAAACTAATTATAAGATCCTAATTAGGACTCATATTAACATATTTGTCTTTTCCTTCAAAACACATAGATCAAAGCTTAATAAAATTATAAGTTATGAACATCGTAATTAGTTTAATTATAATAAATGAATGAATTTATTTTTTAATTTCAAAAATTTTTTTTATACAAAGTTAATTTCATCTTTTTTTTCAATCAATTAACATTTAAAAAAGGCCTGTATTGGAGGAGAGTGGTTAACAAAATTATAATTTTTAATTTTAATGTCCATATCCAATTTTCCACCGCTTTGAATTGACAAATCATTATTGTGTAATTTAACCCTTAAATATTGCTTGATCATTCTTCTTTCCCCTTTTTTCTTTGGCATATCATAATGCACTTCCTTTTCATGATAATTATTGTTTATGGCTCATTGAGGCGTGAATAACACTTTAATTTTTCATACCAAGAAATTTTTGTTCAATTATATTATAATCAGTTGCATAACTAATATCTTATTTAAATTCATTTATAAATCTGAGTTTTTGTATTTGGAATAAAAAAATTGGAGATTTTAATTTTATGAATTTGAATTGATGGAATCGAATATAACAAATCAGATTCTACCGCATAACACAACCTAATGGTAAGTGCATATATAATCTGACAATAGTTCCAGGTTCGAATTCCCTTCCCCAATGCTAAAAAAAAAAAAATCAGATTCTACCAAAATAAATAAAAATCTAAATAAATTTCATAAAATTAAATAATACAAAATTTTGTGGTAAACATATTCATCCTTTTAACCTTTTATTAAAATTATTATCATGTACTTTTAGAAAATGATTTTTAATATAAATTAATTTCAAATATAATTATATAAAATTCAGTTAATTAAATTTTTTAAATTAAGTACATCAAGCATGAAAGATTCACTTATATAATTTATTTATAAAATCCAAACTTCAATCAAAACTAAACTGGAAGGAAAAAAAAAGTCACTCTCATTATATAAGTAATAATTTTTTTGACGTTTTTAACCTTTCATTAACCCGCATGTTTAATCCCCAAATAATATTGTGGGCCGTCCTAAATTGGCTTACACGTGGAACCCGTGAAATTGAGAATTCCTCCCTCCAAATTTGACTAAAATTTTCTTTAATTAAAACCAAAATGCTCACTGCTATCTCCTAAGCTCCGCTTTGAATGTCAAACTCTGTTAATTGTTTATTTTTGCAAAATAATATAAATTACAATTATTATTTGCCCACTAATTATCCTCATGGGTTTTATGGAACACTGAAAAAACATATTTATAAAATACAATTAAATTAAAGAAAAGAATTAAAAAAAAGTATATATTATGTGAAAAATTTTAGATTTTTAATTCAATTGGCTTCACTAAAATCATGCTTCTACATCCATTATACTTTAATGGTAAATAATATTTAGGTTGAAATCATGCTTGCTCCAACTTACGTAGCCTGTAGCCTCTCATTAGCCAATAGTCATTACTATTCCATCCGTGAGATCCACCATTTTGAGGATTAACTTATTTTATCCCCATTTGAATATTGATTAAGTTGTAATTAAGGACCTGGTCATAAATATCCAAATATGACTTTTTGTTAATTTATTGTATAATAAATTAAATTAATAATGCTTCGACCCTTATTTAAGACATCTCATCATATTATAGCGTTAGCTGTCAGTACCAAAGTATTACTCTCTCTTTTCAAAATACAAGTCATTTAAGGTTATTGCACAAGTATTAACGAAACAATTAATTATTCTAGATTATAACAAACTGAAGGGTAATTTGACCAAATTATTATTTATCTCAAAATGAATAGTTATATGTGAAAATATTTTTTGTAACTAATCTAAACAAGGGTAACATTTGAAAAATATCATTTATTATTTATTAAAATACTCAAAACGATTTATATTTTGGAACAAAATAATTATCCAAAAATGATTTATATTTTGGAACAGAGAGAATAATATATGAATATCTTACTAATTAAAATGCAGAACAAGACCTTGAACATTACAAAACCGACACTAACCTAGATTTGATAATCGCCAATACATTTGTCATGACTTATTTAGCTTAATTAAATAAATAATAAACAACCATTTGACTAAGTCAAAGTGAAGTTATAGTCGGTTAATGATTTTTTATTAGTAAATTTATCGGGTAAGTATTAAATTCTGCTCACACAGAATTGATATATTATGATAAAGTGCTCGCGATGCATATTTATATTTTCATTTATGAAAAATTGAATTCTTAATCTTACTTATCAAAAGTGTTGAATCACTGATCATAATGCTCGTGGTTTTTAATATATAGTACAATGCATAAATGAAGATGAGCTTCCGGGCTCTAAATTTCACCAAGACTTTAATTTAAGCAATTGTGAAAACGAAAAGACTATTTATTACTCCATTAATTTAAGCAAGACTCAAACGGCGGTCTCTTACGCCAACTACTCTTCTTGGGAGAATCTTCAAAGCCTGCCTTGCAATGACTCTTATCTTGTTTGAAGGCCTAATCAGATTCATGTAATTGAGATTACCCAAAACCCATTAAACAAGACGTCATCATCAATTGACATATAATTAGGGGCTGTTTTTGTAGCAGCTTTCAAGATTGGGATTGTTTTGAGAAAAGTAAGATAGACAAGAGTATTATAAAAATTAATAATCAGGTCTGATCTTGTTAATTTTTTTGTTATTATGATAAGTGAGAGTTTTAGAATTCGAATTTAATTATAAGTCTTTTTTATTAAATATTTTA